>NW_024884142.1:38136846-38280323 GCF_019232065.1 Centrocercus urophasianus
CCCCCCCATTTCTTCTTTCTTTTCTTGGTTTGTGTTTTGTGTTAATACTATCACTTTGGTTATTTTATTAGGTTACCCCCCTCCCCCCTTTTTTCCCTTTTTTTTTTTTTTTTTTTTTTTTTAGAAATAACAAATTAACAATCAATCTCAACCGCCAAAAAAAAAGGGGGACAAAGCTAGCTGACTTTGGCCTTCTTGTATTACCAAAGTGCTTGTTTCAGCCTACTACTCCTTCCATGGCAAAGTGCCCTCTTCTTCCCTTTCCTTTTTTGTGTCCATATAATTTCCCGATTATGTGAGAGCACAGCAAACACAATTCCTCTGAAAATGAAAATCAAGACAAAGTTCAGGACTGAGCTAGTATAGGGGGGTTTTGTATCATCTGGCTGTAATTGCACCAGGACAGTCTGAATTGAAGGCCAATATTTGGGCATGAAGGTGAGTAAAAGCTTGAGCAGCAGAAACAGGTGCAGCTCCAATTTTCTCCTCCACACTTTTACAGCACAACACACTCTTGCTGGACTGCTAGTGCTTCTGTGAGATTTCCCAAAGGTTGCCCAGGTTTTCTTATTCTGAAATATCAGGGTAGGCTACAAACTATATCATGTTTTTGAAAAGAATTAGACTACCCATTAATCATTAGGAGAGATGGCTAAGGAAATGCATCCCGAGAGTCTCCTCCTTCCCAAAATGCCTTTGAGCACCTTCCTCTTCTTTTCCTCCCCACATTGCTGCACTGAGCCAAGTTACTTTGTCAGAGACTTTGTGATGTATTTGGAATAAAATTCTGGAATTTAAAGAGTCTTCCTACTCTGGTGGAAATCCACAAAGCTTTCCAGCTAAAGCATGGGTAGTCTGGGACCTGCAGGCACTGGAGTGTGAAAGGCTTGAGTCTCAGGGAGGTGCATCTCCTTCCTGACAGCACTTCTTAACAGTCCAACATGTGAACCTCGGCATTGTTTCTGAAGGCCTCAGATTCCCAAACTACAGGATAGATGAACAGTGCCATTCAGTTCATTGAATCACAGAATCATTAAGGTTGGAAAAGACCACTAAGATTATCTATTCCAACCATCAGCCCATCACTACCACGTTCACTAAACCACATCCTTCAGTGCCACAAACAGATGCACTCAAGGCAGGTGTCCGAAAGTTTAAAGCAGGATGAGAAACTATTTGCTATTTCACTTCAAGTGGAGAAGAGAAGTCATTAAAGGAGCTTGGAATTGCTGTATTCATACTAAAGCAAACTTTAAGTACAGGGTGCAGAGCATGGCTTGTCTGATGACAGCAGGAGAAGTGTCTGCACTCCTTTACTTTTGTAATACTGAGGTGTTTGAATAGTGGAAAATAATCTGGCCGGAAAAAAATACCTCCTCTGTTTGGAAAGCAAATATAATCCATTTTAATCACTGTCAGGGTTATTAATTGCTTGATCTTTATAGTGCTTTATGTTTTGTAGACAACTAAGTAACAGAACTCATACATTGCTTGAAATAAAATCCTCATCAGATTTTGTTACACGTATGAAAGACCTGTCAAAATAACAACAGCAATGTTTGCTTTTGCTGACGAAATTTACCTCATATGAAGATAGGGTTAATGTGCCTATTCACAGTTCTCGGCTATCTTTTCAAATACAGTCACTTCATAGGAAGCACTGGGGGCATCAGATAGGAAACACATCTGGTGGCTGAGCTCACCAGTTTTCCCAGTGGCAGTGAAGATGATAAAAAGAGCTCGTGAGTGCTGTAAAATTTCAGTAATCCATTTTCTTGCTAAAATTGTATAACAGGTTTTTTTTTTCTGTTTATAAGAAAGTTAATGGCCCTTTCCAACTGTCCCCAGGGTCTTGAGCAAATCCCTGTAAATAATTTAAAGGGAAGACCACATGTCTGAAAATCTGAAAGGAAACAATTGGTAAGATAACTCAGATCCTCTTATTCTTCCCAATTACACTGTACGGAATTAGATCTCACTTCAGAAATCAAATCCATAATTATAACCTAAACTGTAGGAGGCACATATTTAATTCTAGCTACTTGATATAACAATATCAATGCTACTTACATGGATGTTACTAGGGCATTAGTAGGGAATAATTCTCCTGACAGCAGGGAAATTGTCTGAAGCACCTCTCCTACAAAGAAAGGCTGAGGGATCTGGGCTTGTCCAGCTTGGAGAAGAGTCAGGGGAGACCCCATTGCACCCTTCCAGTACTTTTCAGGAGCTTATAATCAGAAGGGAAACTGACACATGATCTAATAATGACAGGACAAGGGGAATGACTTTAAACTAATGGAGGGGATATTTAGCTTTGGTATTAGGAGCAAGTTCTTTACTCAGAAGGCAGTGAGGCACTGGCACAGCTGTCCAGAGAAGTTGTGGGTGTCCCATCCCTGGAGGCGCTCAAGCCCAGATTGGATGGGCCCTGGGCAGCTGAGCTGGGGATGGCAGCCCTGCCTATGGCAGATGGATGAAACTGGGCAGGCTTTAAGGTCCCTTCCAACCTAAACCATTACATGATTTACGATTGCAGCTGAAAACAAGTCAGAGACTCACATTTATTGGGCTCATTCATATCTAGTTCAGTGATGTTGGAGCTGGTCCTGATGCTATTGTTAACAACATGAGCCATCCTTTCAAATATACTTGCATTCAAAATTATACAGTTGTTACAGCTTGCATATTTCAAGTAGTTAAATATTTATTCAAGGATTACTGTAACAATATTAAGACATGTCTAGAAACAGATGTAGCATTATTTAAATGTCAGATGAAATCCTTAAATTCCGAAATACTTCTTTCATAATGTGATTTGTACTTTGCATCTTGATTTCCACCACTGACTCCAAAATGCACTCCAGAGCAGTTTCCAGAAGCTCATCTGTGTTTTGAAAAACAATATTGCATCAACATTTAATGAAACTTCTGTGTCCTGGAACGCTGACATCATTTGTCACAATCAGGGCTCTGGTTCCCAAGGCACTTAAGAGCTGCCAAAAAGCAGTTTTTCCTGGATTCTCTTTTGTGTACAGGGTGACATGGCTCCACATCTCCAAAACATCCAAAATGTTCTTGGAGCTCAAAAGCTTTCCCAGGTCTTGCAAATAGCCGCAGAGTCATAGAATGGCTTGGGTTGAGAGGGACTTCAAGGATTGTTAATTTTCAATTTCCTTCCACAGGCAGGGTTGCCAATTGCCATATCAAGTATTAGACCAGGCTGCCCAGGGCCTTATCTAACCTGGCCTTGAACACCTCGGGGATGGAGCACCCACAACCTCTCTGGGCAGCCTGTTCCAACACCTCACTATTCAATGAGTGAAAAACTTGCCCCAGCACCTAATCTACATCTTTCCTCCTTCAGTTTAAAACCACTACCCCTTATTCTGTGACTGCCTACCTGTGTACAGCCACATGTGGAGACATTGCTTCACAGTGAGAGCAATGATTTGGTTAAAAGGAACATGTCATGCTAACACCCAACCACAGCTTGATAGATGAGCTCATTACCAGAAAGCTACTTAGAGTTAGATAAAAGCCATAGACCATATTTTCAAAGTAAGGATTAATCAAGTGGCCATGCCTGCGTTGAGGTTGGAACTAGGTGATCTTTAAGATCCATTCCAATCTAAACCATTCTGAGATTCTACATGAAAACACTGGTCAGATCCTCTCTAGAACAAGAGCCTGAGTGGCAGCAGCAGAGCAAAGCTAGCGCTTCCCCCCATAAGCATATGTGTTGTATAATCAATGAATGTCCAGATGTTATAATTAAGAAATACATAGGAAAGTTAGGCTAAATAGGTTATCATGCTAAAGAAGAATGGATGGAAAGCTTACCCATAAGCTGGGTTCACTGAAAAGATTCCAAGAGGAGCAATCTTCAAAGAAATCCTTCCCCAGTAGTAGTCAGCTCTTACAGGAGGTCTAGGAGAGGTGCAGCCAGGCTCCACTCCTTCCAGTAGCACAGGTGAATTGCCTTCACCTGTGCTCCCAGGGCTGATTCATTGCTTGCCTCAGGTGGTCAATCAGAGGTTCAGGCCTTGATTCAGCAGTTCTCATGCATACATGAAAAACTTGGTTTCTAAGTGATTTCTAGACTTCAACTCTCTTTAACTGCTCTCTTCAAAGACAATATTTTTAGAAACATGGTAAAATTCCAGCCACTCACTTCCAACTTATCCAGACGTGAGAAAATCATCCTGTATTTACTTTCTTCTTCACTGCAAACATCAAAACTCCAGTACATCATTCTTTTGCTAGTCATTCCCCTGGTTTCTTTTGAATTTTGTACACAGTAATGACACAACAGGGAGGAAGCACTGCCATCTGAGGTGGACTCAATGGGTCTCAGGGCTCAGCTTGCCACAAGACCCCAGGGAGCTGGGTCCTCTCCCAGAGGTGTATATGACACACAGGGTGTGATACTGCTCCAGGGCTAAGCAGGCACAGGACGTTCACTCAGCTGCTGCAGAAGCTATAGGGTTTACATAGTAAAATGAATGTGTTTTTTGTTCATGTGTTTTATTAGCTTCCAAATATATTGGCATCCAGATCAAGGGCTTGATCCTGCAGCTTATCCTTGTGTGAGCGTTCTGAGTGAATATTGTGGTGCTCTTTGCCTGGGAAGAGGCAGGAAAAGAAGGCCCCCGTGTGCTGACACAAACCCCAGTGAACACAGTGCCTCTACTTTGCAGCAGGAAGAGGGATGTGCTGTAAAGATACATTAGAGAAAATCCCCCCAAAGTTGAATCCTGACTGAAAGGGAAAAAAAACAGAGCAGGAACAAAGCCTGAATACATTTGCTCTCTCTCCAGCCAGGTGACCCCAGCAGATTTTTGCAGAGTAAAAAGAGGCATCAAGGAACGTGCATCCTGCTCCCAGGTAATTGTAAAAGAGCATCTTAACTGTCACTGGTAAGTTCAGCATTCCTTGCCAAGTAAAGGCAAGCTTTCCAACCTGTGTCAGAGAGGACTCAGACCCAAGAGGTGAAAGAGATAAAAACACAACAACAGGGGAGACACAGGGGAGTTCATACTTGATTTCAGCAGGCAAATCTTGAAAAATAATGTGAAAAAAAAAAAATAAAAATGTAGAGTTGCTGCATAGAAGGGGCAACACCCTACCTAAATACCTGTGTTTTCAGAGTGCATGACTTGGGGCATACAGTTGGTTTTTTTTAATACATGTCTCACTCTATGCTTATGGTCTTGTATTTTGCTTCTGCAAAGGAGTGGAAGAAAATTTTATTAATAAGGTGTTTTGAATGTTGATCTGCTTGGCACAATCAAATGGGCAACTGAATCCAAAATAGCCACTGTGAAATATATTTCGGAACATATTTTCCCTCTGATCCAACATCAGCTATTGCCAAGAAAACAGTGAAAAATGGCTGAGGTACAAACTTCAATATTGAAAACACTTTTTTATTTTTATTTTTAAAGTTGTGGGGTATTTTCACAATGCCCTTCTTAGAAGTTTACATTGTAGAACTCTTCAGAGAAGTGTGGGATGACCCCAGTGCATAAAATGATGTGTGATTTGCTGACACCCCTGAAAGAGTATTTTTCTTTTTCCTTAAAGGAACAGTGAAAGTAAAGTGCAAAACATACTAGTAATGGGAAAAATAAAAAAGGTCTGTGGGCATTTCACAGAAGTCCCGCAAGCATTCCCTGTGCTTGGGATACTGATATTTGTTCAGTGCATAAGGACAGCAAAGCTGTGTCTATGTTTCCTTATATCCCACAATGGATCAGGGAAAGATAGTGAAGAAATTCAACTCTAGCCATGAGATCAGATATTAGTCAATGGCAGTTTTCAGCATCTTCATTGGCTACAATGAAAATAAGTCAAAGCAAAACAACCAGAAAACATCAGAAATCTCAATGATTATAGCAGCAGTGAGAAAATCTACTTCTACCCTCCTGTGCTCCTGGCAGAGAAGCTGCCCTTGCTCCAGGGTAGGAAAGGCACTGCTGCACTTCCCAGCCTGCAGGGTGGCCCTATTTCCCAAAACGTGCTTTTCTGCTGACCAACAAAGACAACTGCTTTGTATCTGGGCTTCTGTCCTCTTGTGCTGGCCCTGTCTCACAAGCCACTTTGCTTTTGAGATAGGACACAGGTGTGTCAAACCAGTACATTAAAAAGGGATGCTTACTTTTTGGCAAAACTGAGAGCCAAAAAACTATAAGAAACCAGAAGTAAAACTGTCCCTGCATCCTTGCTCCTACTCCTTTATACGTTTGTGCTGGGAAATGGTTGTATAGCAGAGAGTCATACAGTTATTGCCATATCACAATGCACAGGGTGTGTGATTCACCTTTTACAGTTAATAGATTTTTATTTGCAATTTTAACATTCTCTTTGTGCCATGTGCTACCCACGAAAGAAGGGTGGAGGTAAAAATCAGCTGAAATATTTTCTTTGTTAGAATTTACCAATCTGGTGATGTTGAAGTATTTTGTGGGAAGGTTGTGGCTTTGGTGAGGCTCCAGCAGAGCGCACACGTCCTACCCAGCCGCCCAGCACAGCTCCATGGTCACTCCACAAGGAGATATGCACCTCACAGCACCCTCTGCCAGGTTTGCACTTCCAGATCGGGGACTCACTGCCGTTCCCAAGGATGTGGGGATGTTTCTTTCACACAAAAGTTGATACACTGCTTTGTGGATCATTGAAACCCCAAACATTAAAACATAATGTGACAGCATCAGAGGAGCCCCTGGCATAACCTGCTTCTCCTGGCCCAACAGCTGTTCCTCTGATTGCTGAGAGCTGGCAGAGAGAAATGGTGGTCATAGTGTCCTCAGTAAGAAAAACAACCTAAGGATGGGTGGGTTTGTCCCTGTTCCCTCTTTGTTTGCAGCCCTTTTACAGACTCTTGGAAGAATATCAAGAGGTAGTTGTGAACAGACCCTTTCAAGTGGCAATCAAATGCAAAGCCAAGGTTTATTAGAGCCTGGTGGGGTCTATCTTAGGAGACAACATGACCCATCTGCCGAGCACTGGTGTTCCTATCATTTCCTCTTAGAAGTATTCAGCACAACAGGTCTAGAACCTTGGGGAGGAGCAATACATCTCCTGTGCACCTGACAGCAACAGCCGTTGTAGTGCGTCTGCCCAAGCTGAGCCCTAAAGGCAGCAGTCTTGCAGCAGCAATATGAAGATTGGCACAAGCTTCAGAACACACGCAGCAAGAAGGGTTGTCACCTCCATAAGCTGTGCACATAAACTGAAGGCAAAGTTCTATTGGAGGGCCAAATGCCACAAGCATCATGGGGAGACAGGGCAAGAGCTGCTGTTGGAAGTGAGTTTCCTCTGTAACTATCACCCTTGCCTTCCCACTTCAAGGTCTGTGCATGGGCTTTGGGACTCCACACTTCTCCCTGGGGGGCTTCTGGAAAGAGCAAGCAAAGCCATGGCCATGCTCAGCTCCACTCTTCAAGTAAGGACAACAGCAAAATTGTGGGCTTTGAAGCATCCCCTGATATCAAGAGAGGATTCCCATCTCCTTCATGTCACTATGACTTGTCACATCCCTGCTGGACTGCAGCAAGCCAGCAACACATGTGAATGGGGGCAACAAATAGAATCACAGAATGGTGTGGCTTGGAAGGGACATCACAACCCACCCAGTTCCAACTCCTTGCTGTGTGCAAGGCTGCCACCCACCAGTTCAGCTTACCCAGGGCCCTATCCAACCTGGCCTTGAGTGCCTTGGGGATGGGGCACCTGCAGCTTCTCTGGCAGGGAGTATAGCATCTTTCTATCTTCACACACCCCTGTGCTGAATCTACTAGTTGCTTTGCTGCAAAGGGCTTTGCAGAAACAGCATATTTTCTGCACTGACACCTGGTTGAAACAGCTGGGAAGCGTCCAGGCTGGCTGAAGACACTGCAGAGATGGAAGGGCATCACCCAGCACAGCACACAGACCCTGGGCAAACAGTGTGGGGACTGTCACTTGCTTCTGCACATGAGACCAAAGGGCAGGTGCAAACACAGCAAGAGGGACTCCAACAAACAGTCACTGCCAAGCACGCACTGTGCCAGAGTGGACAAGAAGGCTTCAGCAGAGCGAAACCACATGGTGAGGTGGTGCAAAAGCAGAGCTCTGAGCACCTTTCATCCCTCCCTGCAGTAGTTCTTGCAGATATCTAGCAAAAGTACAGCCCATTCCTTTATTTCATTACCTGCCGCATTTTTCTGCCGTTATCCTTTCAACTGCCAGTAGATGGTGATGCTTCATCTGCATCCCAGAGGCAGCATGACAGCCTGCTTGAGAAAAGACTGAAAACTAGCAAAAATAATAAATCAGAGAGTCAGTCAGTCTCCAGACAACCACCTGCTTCTGCAGACATGGGTTTCAGAGAGCCTCACTAATACTCTGATCTCACACAAGGGATCCAACTACCTTCCTAGAGGTGCAAAACCTGCAGCTTTTACTGCATCTCTTCTTCCTTTGTGTGTGTGTTGGAATGAGTATGTGAGCGAGGCCCTGAAGGCATTGCTTATCATGGGCACTGTTCAGTCTGCACAGCAGAGAGATCAGGAGAATGTGGTATTGCTGAGCATACAAATAATATCCAGCTCCACCTCCAAGAAAGCAAGATGCTGGAGGCATCTTTGGTGATCACATTTCCTTGAACTGATCTCTTTTGTTTTACAAACTTGTCTTCCTGCAGCAAGGGATAAGCTAAACCTCTGGGATGCAGAGGAGCTCCTGCAAGAGCCCTCGGAGTACTGCTTCTAAAAGAGATATTCACCACCTCACAGCTAATGCGAGTTCTACAAATTAACCTAACCACAAGAAAAAAATGAAGCAGATCTAGCTAAACTCTACCTGAAATTGCCATAGCAATATTTTTGCCGTTTCTGATTTATTGATATATCATTTATACTGGGGCAAGAGTGGTTTATAGGAATTATATAGTCCAAGCACAGGCAAAGAGCAGCAGGGCAGGAAGGCCACCCTGGCTGTAACCTTGCAGGCAGGCCAGCAGCGACTCAGAGCGCACAGACCACAGCTGCTGCCTCCCCTGCTGTTGCTCCAACTACCCGAGCACTCTTGAGGCCTGAGCACTGTCTTCCAGACGCTCTAAGGATTACACCCAAGAACATTTTTTCTGCACAAACACTTTTGCTTGAACATGCTCCTGCCCATCCCACTGGAAGACATTCTGGGGAGGTGCATTTCTTGGATGTTTCCATCTCCATTGCCTGGAAAAATACTTGTCACCAAGCCATCCCCACGTTGCCCAGGATCCAATCCCACACAAGATGCACAGTTGCAGCCTGGCTGGCACTGACACATCTGAGCACTTTGTGGTGGGGGATTTGCCCAGCTCCTGGCCTGCAAAGAACAGCAGAAAATGGCAGCTGCACAGCCCTGCAGGCCTCCCTGGGGCAAAGGGGGCAATGAGCCCCCCTTCTCTCAACCACATCCTGAGGCCATCTGCTCCATCAGCCTTCTCTCCTGCTGGGACCCTCGGAGTTGTCTTCCAGGAAAATGCTGCTGAGACCACAGAGATTGTGCTCTGGGCATTAAGACAGCACCTATGTGAGCCTGCATCACAGTTGTGGAAACAGGGATCTTGGATCAGCTCTCCCTCTCACCAAACACCATGCAATCACCCAGTGATATGGGTGTCTGCCACAAAGAGTAACATTGAAACCTCCCAGAAGGGAGAAATGACTGTGATTACATTCCCAACCTTACCTCCAGCACAGCCAGCAGTATGGTTGTTCCTTGGAGAACAATTTCCAGACAACTAATTTGGACTCAAAGTATCTCTCTCCTTAGGGCTTCAGGCTTCAGGAAGGCAGAAACCCAAACTAGAGAGGAACCATTCAGATTTAGCAAAGGGCTGTAAGCGTTTTACCAAATGAAGAGAATGAGCATTGGCCAACAAATTTAGAATCCCATAAAAGAGACAGAAAGCCAGCCAGCCAGCCCTCGGAGAGAGGCCTCCAAAAGACAGACACAGAAACAGAAGGTAAGGTACTGCCAGGCCCAGAGCAGTGTGCTGGGGTTGCGCTGGTCGTGGCCAGAGATGGGGGGAAAACTGAGCTGCCCCCCTGCAGCATTGCAGGACACCAGGTCCCGCTTCCAGCTGGGCTGCAGTATGAGGCAGAGAGTGAGCTGCAGCAGCTGGTAAATGACTCTTGTGAGAACATTAAAAGCCAGTGTTAAAAAAAAAAAAAAAAAAAAAAATTAAAAAAAGCAACAGATACGTCTAAATCACACGGGAGGTGGGTTAGTAGGAAATGCCTGTGGAGATAATGCAGCTTCGGGCTGACATAACACCCACTGTGCCCACTGCTAATTAATTAATGGCCCCCAGCTCTTTCCTCAGTCCCAGGGACCAACCCTGGCTCCTCTGCCCTCCCCATCCCACCAAGCCCCTTACACCTGAGGGCCCCAGCATTCGGCACTCACTGCACCACCTCAGCATCAGATTTATTATTATCATTGTCATTATTACACAGCACCTACAAGTCCTGGCTGCCCCATGAAGAATATTACATTGCTAATTTCCTTTCAAGATGAGGCTGTGCTGCTGCTACTCAGCTCATTTGCTTGCAGATGCTGTTTTGCTGTTAGGGCTGCACTCTCAGCAGGTGCAGCACCAAAACACCCGCACAACCTTTCAAGGAGCTGTGTATCTTGTGTTATGGCCACCTGAAACCACTGCTCTGCAGGGCTAATGTGAAGAAAAGCAAAAGAAGAGCAAAAGTTGCAGCTCTATAAATGTGCAGCAGCCATGCTGAGCAAAGCTGCAGCTCCTTTTCCCGACACTGAGCTTCCCCAGAGAGCTGCAATACCAGGTGTCCAAATCCTGCACACAAAGTATCCTCTTTATCTCTTGCTGGTAGCTGGGCTCACTGAGCTGCTGATACACAGCTGGAGGAGTTCAACTCCAGGGTTGATGGGTTCCTGGGCAGTCTGATCTAGTGCGTGGCAATCCTGCCCATGCACAGGGTTTGGAACCAAATGATCTTTGAGGTCCCTTCCACCCCAAGCCATTCTATGATTCTATGGTTCTGTATTACTCAGCAGATTAAACAGGCAGTGTATTAGGATGTATCTTTAAGATAAACAAATCATATACAGCAGGGGGACCAAAACAATTTGATGCTAACAAACACATGCAACAATTCAGGTTAAACAAACAAGCAGATGAAACCAGCACTTCACTGCACAGGTATTTTTTGTAACAACTTGCCAGTAGTTTCCTCCTGACATTAAGCAAGAATGGCAGAGTTATTTTACATTGCGTGGTGATCCCAGTGCAAGAGAGTCAGATGGACTAGTAAGCATGCCAAGTACCAGTCCCTGTAACCTTGGAGCTAAAGCAGCCAGATGTGGCACCTGGGGACACCAGTCTGATGGCACCAGCACTGCTCCTGGCTGCAGTTCTGAGCTGCCCCCATATGGCTTCAATTCAGAGATGGCTCAAAATATAGGAAAGGAGTGGAACACTGGCTCCTGGTTTTTCATGGACAAACTTCCCATTCCCAAAAACCTCACCAAAAGCTGTCCCACACATCTGGCCCTACTTGCAACCACTGTCCATCATTACTCCAGCCACAAAACCCATCCTATTTCAATCCTGGTAGGAAAAAACAGAAAGTATCACGGAAATAATAATAAAAAAAAAAACTCAGTACAAAGGCAGGCAGTGTTGAATTTGGCTTTTCACAGAGGCACCAGAGATGAGGTTACAGAAGAGGGTGGATGCTAATCCAGCCACCAGCTATGTCAGTTGGGAGCATCACCCTGGCAAGCCCTGCTCCCATAGTCCCACCAGAACAGCACCAGGCAGTAAAACCACCACAGCTTCCCTCTCAGTTCCCCACCCAGACTCCATTCATCCCGTGGGATTTGCCAGCAGATGGCAGGCAACCCCCGGCAGAGGTCCTCACCATCACACTTGGCTCCTGAGCTTCTCTGTTCCATCCAAACAGCACAAATATCTCCCAGCTCTCCTGCCCCTTCATCTGCGGCACCCAAGCAGCCCTTGGATGTGTGGGCAAGTGCAGTGAGGTTTGGTGGGAGCCTGCAGCATTGCAAGGAGTTGGTTGATGAGCCCATCAGCTGTTCAGCTGAGGGTGCACAGTGTTATGCTTGAATACCAGCAGGCTGGAGGAGTGCCATGCTCAGTGACTTGATGGCCATTTAGCCCAGAGAAGTACTTTGAGATTTAAAACGAAGGAAAAGCAGGTACTGCCTGCATCACCTCTGACACCACGTGGGCAATCTGCTCTGATAACATCAACATTAAATTCTCTTTTAGCCTGTGTAGAAAAAAGGGCCCAGCATCAAAGATGCAGTGCCAGCACCAGGAACAGGCAGATACTGCACCACATATTTCAGACTCAGCATCTCTGCACCGATTCACCCAGGCGTGGGTATTGCTCTCTGGCCAGGATACAGGCAAGCAAAACCACGTTTACAAAACCTGTTGCAGTCTCCTGGAGGCTTGTCAAGCAGAAAGTGGCAATTGCTAGGTTGCAAATATTTTGTCTTCAAGCCTCAAGGAATGGTTTGCAAAAGCAAATCCAACTGCAGCAGCGTTGCTCTGAAACCTCCCCATGCAATCAGCACAGCCTGCTCTGAAATGCTCTGGTAAAGCGATTGGCTCCGACTCATGCTAAAACTGCTTGTGGTTTATGTGACAGAGAGCTTTCAGCCAAACTTCTGTCAAGAAGCATAAATTTCAACATCTCCACAGAGTTCTCTATCAAGGAGAAGCCCACAAAACAAACACGTAACTGATAAACAGCACCAGCTTCCTAAAGAGCCACCCCATGCTGGCAGGGCTGCAAAACTCTTTGGGAGGGACAGGCCTCACTCCATGGCCATGCTGGGGTGTTGGTGGGCAGCATTGCTTTACTGCCCTTCCTCATGCTTCAGCTTGCACATGCTCCTGCCAGCTGCTGGAAGGTGAGGCAGCCAATAGGTTTATATTAGACAGGTCAGAACTGCCTGATAGTTTCACAGAAACAGAATTGTAGCATATCACGAGTGGGGAGGGACCTACAGGGACCAGCAAGTCCAGCTCCTGGCTCCTCACAGGACCAGTATTCAAGCCCTATGTCTGAGAGCATTATCCAAGCACTCTTTGAACCCCAGCAGCCTGGGGTCATGCCCACTGCCCTCTGGTGAAGAACATCTTCCTAACCCCCACTTGACCCTCCCCTGACAGCTCCATGCTGTTCCTCAGGCCCTGTCGCTGTTACTAGAACTAAGAAAAGTTGTCCCAGCCTGTTCCCACCAGGCCCACTGGGTCTCGCATGCACGTGGCTGCTGAAACGTGGTCTGGTGACAGTGTGGAGTGATTCAGAAGAAAATCATGGAGCCGCTCCCACCTGCCCATGTGAGCATGAATCATGCATGCGTGCTCAGACCCCAGCCAGGTGTAAATCAACAGGTAGTAAATGAAGTATAAAGAAGAACCTCCTGAGGCCCAGCAGCCATCCCCGCCTCTCACCAGCCTCAGGACATTATCCAATCCAGTGGGCACGGGTGGCCTGGTTTGCATTCTCCCCGGATAACCTGCACTCATTCTCTATCAGCACTTGCAAAATGAAGCCAAAGTGTTCATTTCCAAGGGCATAGCAAGGCTTAGCAATCTTCTCCTGAACTGGTAAGGTCACTAGAATCAAAGTGCATCTATGCATGTTTGCCCTTGCCCACCAGCAGCTGCCCCTTGGGGCAGGCAGGTAGGTTTGCAGGGACAAGAAGGTGCAGCTCCAGCTGGTGTGACTCTGAGGGTCCCTTCACACTGAAGTGGCCAGGCCCATCCTGCAGCTATGGAGGTTCCCTTCCTGTTCACTCCCTCAGACACCTCCTCACTATTGGCAGGAGGATCAGGTCACCGTCCTGTCAGGTATTTTAGGAAGGCTGCTGTGAAATTAGGAGGTAGCCTGTGGGAGCCTTGAACCTTTGCAAGCTGTCTTCTGCCTGTCACGATCAAGGAACCTGGGTTTCCATCAGTCCTTTCTACTTGACTTGCAAGTCAGTAAGATGCAATTCCTCCGTTGGTCTCATGTTCTCTGAGCAGTAGATCGAGCTTCATGGCAGACAATGTCTGCAGTGCACAGTGCTTCCACCCACTGATGTATAATATGTAAGAAAATCTGAAGACTTTACCTTGTGAGAGCTCAGGGCATACACTAAAAAGGGCCATACTTTTATCTGTCCTGACACCAATAAACAACAGTGTTGTCAGACAGCTCCCCAGGATCACCAGGCCTCAGACAGCACTAGTGACAGAACATCCTATCTGGCAAGAAAAGCAAAGGGACACAAAACACCCAGGGGCTCCCTGAATATACCTTGTGTTTGTGCATCTTCCATCAGCTGTAAAACCATATTCCCAGGTGCGGGATGCAGGGGGTCAAGAAAAGAGTGGGTTTGTGTAGGATCGTACCAGCAGGACTGGGCAGAGCTGAGCTACAATGTGGAAAGGGGCATTTGGCCAGCTTGTCACTCAAGCACAGGACGACTTGGACTTCCCTTGCAACCATTGGGCATAAAACATGCTGGAAGATGGGCCTCTTGGTGTGGGCCCACAGCCACTGAGCCACAATGGTGTGTCACCTTACAGCAATCCAGCCCTCACATGGGCCCCCACTCCTGCCTTTCCCATATGGGCCCTTCAGAGCCAAATGCTCACTCAATGGATGTGAAGAGTAATGGTGACCCGAAAGTTATGAAATCTTCACAAAGACCCAAACACCAGAGTCTCTCCTGCCCAGGTAGGAGCAGTGCAGCAGCAGGACCCAGCCTCTGCCAGCTTACCTCAGGGATTTCCGGCACCTTTTCTCAGACTCCCACTTAACTGCACCTTGAGCTGACATCTTGCAGAAGGTGGGCCCATCGCTGCCAGGGGTTGGATGATCTCCCTTTCCGTCTCTGTGTGGAGGCTTCTCAATAGAGCTCTGCCCCATGTGCTGCACTTGTGGCTGAAGTGGCAGCCCCAGAGGACCTCCGTGCCAACCCCACCACTTTCCAGCCCTTCTCAAAGGAACAATCAACACAGTAGTTTGCAAATACTGTAGCCAATGTCTACATTGCTACAGTAGGCATCTACATCAAGCAGATGCAATAGTCTGTGCATGTGGAGTGCCAAAAAAGTGGGTTTTGTGCAGGACACCTTATTTAGGTCAGGTAACCAAGTGACCGACCAGCAGGTCCTGGGCTGGGAGCTGATCTGGCACTGGCTGAAGGAAGCAATCATGTTACACAGGGGGGACTTCTGGCCTTGAGCATCCTAGGCTGCACTGCAGCATTTAAACCTGAAACCCCCTGTATGAATGCTCAGCACTGTTATATTTAGTACACAGAGCTATTCTGGCTACATGGAGTATCCTGATTTCTTTCTGCATTTTTGAGAAACAGGCTATTCCTTACCTCCATGTTTAAATATGTGCACAAGAGGAATGATGCAGAAAAAATGTGGCCCTTTTTTTTCAAAACTTGACAAAACTTGACAGATGACTATCAGCATCAACATGGTTTTACTAGCCATGCCAACCTAAATACATGCAGGACATTTCCTAATAATTTAAATAAGCACACTGCTGAGGTTCCCCTGTCTGGCAAGAGCCTACAATCCAAAAGCATGGATGTCTTTTGCTTTGACATTCACATGTGGCATACCCAGAGTCCATCCCTGATGCCACAAAAGCAGGGAGCCTTCCTACTCCACTCTCTTGCCCTGTCCTCTCCACGAGTGTGGCCCATTCAACATTCTGGAATATCAGTCCATACAAGGGCAAGACTGAATACTTGCTACAGTGCTCTTTGGATTGGATTCTCAAGGTAGTCTATCAACTACATGGAGCCACAGAACAATGAACTACTGTCCTTCTCATAGCACCGTGCAAAACGTGAAGGAGATGGGTGGAATACATATGGAATACCTCAGCTCTGACATACAAGAAGCTGCAGTGATAACAGTCTTGGAATAGCACAGCCACTGTGTATTATTAATAAAAGCATGACACACTGCAACTGATAGATGAATTTGGCACACCAGGGGGGAGACAATACGCCTGCTTCTGATCTAGCTGGCAGGTCATTTCTTATATCTTCCAGCACACACAATCCACTGTCCTTATTCTATGAGCTTTACATTAACAAGTCATAGTTGAGTATTTCTCCACAGACTAAATATATGTAAACGTTATCACACAAGATTTGAGTTCTAAGAGATGAAAGTGTATGGCCAACGTGCAAACACAATAGACGTCATGATCTCAGACGATTCAAACAAACACAACCCCCGTATCACTCTGGATGATAACAGAAGTGACTCCATTTCTGCTGCCCAGGACTGACTGCCTCAAAGTCACTGGGAACTTCCAGCTTTCACCCAGCAACAGCACTGCAAGAAGCAGCTTTTGTCCATCCGCAGTGGGACGTATCCTCCAGGGCATGTTAGTAGATGTCCCCGTTGTTTTGTAAATGGGTAGGGATTTATTTTCTGTGCTAGTGGGATATTGTAAGCTACAAAAAACCACCCAACAATAACTAGAAAAACTTTTAAACTCTTAAACAAAAGTTCTATTATTACCAAAGGGAGTATTTTGAAACCATAAACTATGCAAGTATTCATGCATTTATGGGTCAGTACGACAAAAGCCCGCTTTTTGACACGATTGAGTCAGCTTACTTGCTGTGTGGAGAATTTTGTAAAGGTGACTCACTTCTGTCAACTTAGTATAACTTACACAGTTGTGATGGTTATCATTGAGCTAAATCTTTCTCTTTGAAACTCAAATGTTTTCAAAGCACTGCAGTTGTCGCACAGCACCATGGAGCAGTGCTGCCTGCCCGGATCTCTGCAACAAGAGGGCACCAGCAAGGAGAAACCCCAATCTCTCGCTTTCTCCTCTGCTAGCATTCTGACTTTTACTGCCAAAATCAAAACATTGGAAACTATCCTTCTTTCTTCTGTACCAGTGCAGGAACAATTTGTACAATTAAAGGAGGTTGAAAACAGAAAATTATAATTACAATTTCACAGACGACTCATTCTACATCATATTAGACAATGGCAAGACCAAAACCAGATGTTTTTGTGCTGTACAGCCCAGCAATAACAATATAATCTGATGACTTCCAGTCACCTTGTAGCACTATCTATCAAACATAAAAACTTGCAGGTTAAAGTTCAGTGTCCACTTGTGTAAATGATCCATGAAGCTCCAAACAGAGCTCCCCTGAGCAGGTCAAGCACTCAGGGTGAGAGGTCATCAGTCCAGAACCGCATTGCACAGATACCACGGAAAGCATTTTAAGGATGTAAATGTTTAAAAAACCAACACATTTTAAAATGTACTTATTTAAAAGTTTATTGTGTTCTGAAGAACTGCCACCTAAACTTGATAGCATTATCACTTCATTAGAAGACCAAAAGGCTACAATTCTGCTGCTCCTTTGCTCTCTAATGCACCAATAAATTCCTACTGGTGGATGTAGGTAATCTGACCAATGCAATGCCTTTGGAAGGACTTCCAATCCCTGCATCATTCAGCAGGATCTAGTCTACTATTAAAACTTCACCTGTTGAGAATAGCTATGAAGAATTCCTCTCTTCAGTGCTTCATGTGTTGAGATTTTCATTATGTATGACGCATTATAGCCCTGTGAGATGAAGAGAGCATAGAATGGGTTACTGCTTGTTACCACACCATGTCCAGAAGTCAGCAACAATCGCATGATTTCTTTGTTCCCTACTTTGAAAAATTGTGTTTTAAAAGTAATGCAGATTCTCATTTACTAACTTACATTTTTCAGTAACGTGCACTGCTGGAATCAGCAGAACAAAATTCCATTTTGAAACTCAACTGGAACAAAGCTAAAGGTTTCATGTAACTTCTTGCTACAGAGCATCATGACACGATACAGCTAAAGGCTGCACTGCTGAGTAGAATTCCTCAGGTTGGAAAAGACCTAAAATATTATCAATGCAACCACAACCTAACCATACTACCCTAACTCTAACCCTCTGCTAAATCATGTCCCTGAGCACCACATCCAAGCAATTTTTAAACACATCCAGGGATGGTGACTCAACCACCTCCCTGGGGAGCCTATTCCAGTGCTTAACAACCCTTTCTGTAAAGAAGTTTTCCCTGATATCCAACCTAAACTTACCCTGGCTCAAATTCAGGCCATTTCCCTCGTCCTGCCACCTGTCACCAGTGAGAAGTGACCAACCGCGCTCTCGCTGTAAGCCCCTTTCAGATATTGCAAGAGAGCAGTAAGGTCTCCCCTCAGCCTCCTCTTCCCCAGACTAAACAGTCCCAGTTCCTTTAGTCACTCCTTCTTTCAGCTGTATATTCCCTGTACACAACATGCATATGTAGCTGACGTGCTCCCGAAGTTCTCTATCTCCTTCAAGATACTTTAAAGAACACTGAATAACCACAGAAATGGCCAGTTACTGACCAGAAGCTAGAGAAACTTACCTACAGTAGACTAAGTCAAGCACATCAAATTGAAATTGTTAGGTAGATTGGTACTGCCTTCAGACTTCAAATAATAATGATTATACATTAAAAAAATCTACTCTGGTTATCTTGAGTATCTGTTACATAAACACTGTGGGACTCACACAGCGATTTCAGCAGCTCAACCATAACCATACACTGATCTTTCAGAACTTTGTTGCTGGTTTTAATCTACCTCAAACAATCATTGTTGTAACAAGTATTTATTTTGCAAATGAAAAAATAATTGCAGTTACCATACAGTAATACTTTTTCTTTGTTTCTACTACAATAACAAAATAAATCAGTCTTAAGGACGTGAAGCTCTCTGAAATGTAAAAGAACAGTACCTACCTGCTAAAAAACATTGCAGGTAATTAACATTGTAATTTGTTGGCTATTGGAATGGTGCTTGCTGGAGTTCCAAGTCTAGCCAGATCAAACTGATAATACTTGGCACCAATATGATGTCTTCTGTGTTCAAACAGCACATGAAATCAGCTCTCATGCTACTACTGCACGTTGCCCAGCAGTAAAAAGCACAGTATTCAAGTGGCTGTTATTTGCAATAGAATGCCTCCAAGCACCAGGCATGAAATGACTGTATTAGGACCAAGGGGCCCTTCCTGTCTCAGGGAGCTCACGGGTGTGTGGAAGGTGATGGATGGGTGAGACTGTATCCACTGCGACTATATCCATTAACACAACAGGTACAACTTAGGATATCCATTGCTTTAAGTATTAAACTTCCATACCTATGAAATTAAAAGTGTTTCAACAAGAGATGCAGGTGATACGTAGGAGGGAATTCTGCAAAAATTTATGCAACAGGAACAAGGGGCAACTGGAAGCAGCATGAAAATGCTTATTTGGAAATCTAGAATGAGGGTCATAGAAGTTGATCTGATGAGATGATCAGACCAGGAGATAACTTCATTTGAGTAAGAGGGTTGGGCATGGGCTCACATCAGGCTTTGGCAGTGATGTGAAAGTAAAGAGAGTAGTTTCACATCCAATGGAACAAAGATGACAAAGCCAGAACAGTAATGCAGGAAGCAACAAGTCAAAGCAAGAGCCTAATGAACAGTATACTGCACAACTTACCAGATGCTGTGAAATGTAAGTTGTCTAGATGGCAGGGACATAAAAGAGATGATACTAAGTCAGATCAATGTTAGCCTGAATTAGACTCTAGATTGCATGACCAGGCAAGAAAATCAGTCAGGGGTGCTGCAGAATGTAGACTGGGACAGAGCCAGCACGTGAGGTTGTAAGGACATCCACACTGAGAATCACTGAGATGCTGAAGGGACTGGGGCACCTCTGCTGTGAGGAGAGGCTGAGAGAGCTGGGCCTGCTCAGCCTGAAGAAGTGGAGGCTGAGGGGGACCTCACCAATTTTTACAAATTGATTACAAAACCTGAAGGGAGGGTGCAAAGAAGATGGCTCTTTTCAGCAGTGCCAAGTGCCAGGGCAAGGGGCAGTGGAACTGGAACACAAGAGGTTCTGTCTGAGCACCAGGCAGCACTGCTGTGCACTGTAAGTGATGGAGCACTGACACAGGCTGCCCAGAGGCTGAAGGCTCCTTTTTAGAAATTTTCAGAAACTGCCTGAAAGTGGGCCTGGACACCCTGCTGGAGGTGTCCCTGCTGGAGCAGGGTTGGAGCAGATGGACCCAGAGGTCCCAGCCAACCTCTAATCACTGTCATTCTGTGAAGCAACTGACTAGGCATTGACAGAAAAACAGATAGGAAAGCAAACTATGAGGGGTAGAAAGCTGGTGACGCCCGGTTGTACTGAGGCTGAAGTAACGTGTTCATCCACAAGGTGCCTGAGGTGGATGCATTTTATTCTGGCCATGAAACGGACTTGAAAGCAGTATTGTACCCAAGTTGCAGATAAAATTACAGTTAAAGACATTTGCTGTTCAGCTCATCTTTTAGCATTACACAGGAAGCCTTCTCATAATCCCGCATCCTATAAGTGATGGCCTTGATTCTTTAAAATGCTTTTAGATCTTTCTGGGTGAAAGGCATTGCAAGTACAAATCATTCAGAACTCCTCTGCTAGTATTTTCTTTTGTGAAAGGCTAATCCTAATCTCACTTTCATCTGAAAGGCATATAGGGAACTGAAGTCTCTTTCTTAACATCAACTGCAGAGCAAGGAGACCCCAACCATTCTTAGCCACATAACCGTTATGGAGAAAATAGGTGGGACTTTCACTGTCCGTGAAACAACAACTGTTTGGAATGGAAATACACAGAGTAGCAAAGCACACAGAAAGCCACTTTGAAAAATACCAACGTGCTCCAGCTTGCACTCTTTATGTTGTCAACTGAAATACTTGAAATCCCCCAACGTCCAGTGGAAGGAAGAAATAGGATGACATTTAGCTTTGGAATGCAGTAAAATAGCTTTCCTTTTCATTCTTTACTTTTTGTTTAATTCCCAGAAAACTGATCTGTAGGATTGTCTCACTAACAACAACAAATCTCAACAAGTGCCATCAGTGTGGCATAATAGAATACTTTTCAACAGAGGTCAAAACCTAAAAGAACTATTCCATCTATTCCGTTTTCCAGAAGGCTTTATTCTATTTTGATAGACACATACCCATGAATATCCTCGTGGACATTTTGAAAGCTATAATTTCAACTCTGAGGTTTTGCAAGCTTTGTTTTTTGTGGTGTACGCTATCATAAACATCCTGAATGTAATTACAAGTGCAATTTTGTGGGCTGTATTTTCCCTGTTTGTAGCCGAAAGCCAATGTTTACAAAAACTTTTCAGCACTCTTATTTGATTTCAACTTTTTATTATTATTACAAATGTATATTATTTTATTAAAAAAATTCACACTGAAGCAAAGTCAATTTCATTTCATTACAACCAAGAATATAAAATGAATGCAAGGGACTCAAAGTTTAGTTTTAACAGTCATTTCAAGAGTGACATCAGGACAACTTAAAAGCAGTAAACTCTTAACTCTAGAATGAGAAAAGTATTCCATTTTGTGGTTTCGTGAGCCCATCGGCATGGGCACTGCTGGACGTGGCCACCACTGATGGAAAGCGGCAAAGTTTTGTGGCAGCATGGGGCGCATACGCAATAATTCCTAATGAAAGCTACAAAAATGAAAGATGCGTGCATGAAATCATTAGAAAAAAGTAACTGAGTAGAGACAGGCACACCTCCACAAATAGTAAACATGGGAAAATACAACTAGAACGATTTGAAAAGTATACTACCTTACGTATATAAAAAGTTCTTTAAATTGCTGTTAAAAAGGACACGTTCTGTCCACATTTTGTGTAATACTTTTTAGTGTCTACACAAGACAAATTTTTAAAAAAAATTAAATAGTATTAATTTACTACTAAATATTTAGGAGATAACAGTGCATTAAGGACTTTTTTTTTTTCATATAGTAATACACATCGCTCCTGTCTGGCGACATTTTTAGAAGATTACGTATGGCCTTATGTACAATACATTTATTTAACCCTAAAACAATTCTTTGCTTAATGGTGTTAAAGTACCATTCCTGAAGATTATGAAGAGGAACTAAGCTTATTATGTTTATATAAAATATTATACAATTTGAACACTTCTAGCTTCCCACCACCCCTCCCGCTCAGGATGCTCTTCCCTCCCCCTCCCCAGATACAGTGTCACAGATACAGTGCAGGACTTGCAGCTCTCCCTACATCTCTCCTTCGTTGTGCAGTCTGTGCTACATGAACTTCACCCACGTGTACCAGGCTGCTATTCCATTCCCAACACAGCCACTGCCTCTGAGCCCGCAATGGGAAAAGCTGTGCTCAGCAGCCCACTCTGCCGCCACGCACGCAGGAAGGAGCCAACATCTCTGCTGGTGTCCCTCACCTCCCTGGGTACCAACACGCCACACTTTGGTGAGGGAACAGAGCTTATGGGCAAAGACAAAGCTGGGAAGTACTAACCAAACTGCACGAGCAAAAACTAATAAAAAATAACATGGCCCTGGCTTCCCATGACACACTACACAGTTCGCTTCTTCAAACCTCATGAAATTACCCCTGAAAAGCAAGGCTTCTTTCACTATGACTGCCAGCCACCCCAAAAACGCACTGCAAACTCACAAGAAAAGGCAAATTAGTTCCCAAACAGAAGACAAAGAAACCAGCAAAGCATGCACAGCACGCATTTTCCAGCAGACACCTGTGCTTGTGCTCAACTCTCCATTCAGTTGTTACTTTGAAGGCGATGGAAGAGGTCAGCTCAGCTCTTTGCTTCTGCACAAAAACTGGAGGGGACTGGGGTATGGACCATCTGCCTGGGCCAACAAACACACATACCAGTTCGGTTTGGGCAAAGGGCATGGCAGCTGCTCTAGAAGCTGGAAGCACACTCAACCAAAGGACCTAACACTGCTGTGAAGTTTTCACACTCTACACAGTTTAATCTACACCACGATTTTGCCTTGCTGGCACAAGAGCCCAGCATAACCCTACAGAAACAAAACACATCTCCCTGCTACTATGTGATCTGCTACAGGTCACAGCAGGGGAAATAAACGTTGGGTGATTGTAATGGAAGAGAGAAAAGGATATGGGCAGAACTGAAGGCTTAAATTGGGAGGAGACAACAATTACTCTTCCACTGGTTAATTTCCAGAAATGTGTAATTCAAGTCACAAATACATATTAAAAAATGATACTTTACAGCATTGGCCAAATATCTATCAGCTCAAGGTCCTTCATGCTAACATCAGTAAGAGCAGGATGTTTCTCTTATGGAAAGAATGGAACCCCAGGTTCACTGAAATAAAATACTTAAGATCGGTCCTCTCAAACAGGTTACTGGGGCGGGTACACACGCGTAGCACTTCAAGATCTACGCATTAAAAGTATCTCTTGGGAGATTATTTTTCCCTGAAAACAACTGCATTTTTTTTCCTTCCAAATTGGTTCATTTCATTTCCACCACCTTCTTACCCATCTGATGACAAAAGCAGACTTTATTCTCTTTTCCAGAGAATCTGGGTGTTGTCAAAGTCGCATGATGGGGACATGGCCAAACAAGCCAACTGCTCACTAAAGGCATGAAAACAACACATTTTTGAGGGGGAAGGGGACAATAAAGTTGACTGGGTCAACTTTAATAACCCAATAAAATCAAATTCCTGTCTAGCTGTGCTAAAAAGCATTTTCCTCAGAGCAAACAGACCCACATGTCTTCCTAGGTATGAGCACAACTTCAATGTGAATGCGTGCAGGTAAGTACTGCAATATTTACAGAAGAGAACACAGTATAAGTGGTTGTAACACCGACTATTCACATATAAACTCCTCTGATTACACCTTCTCTGGACACCAACTTTAGAAGCTCGCTGATGTTACATCGTCGGCAGCTTTCGAACAGCATTAATGGTTTTTCCAGGTTTTCTGCAACAAGACCTCCTTATTTCTGATGGCTGAAGGAAAAACGAAGCTGTCCCAAATTATAAGTTGCTTCTCTCCAAATAACTGTGGTTGCTGAAGTTGGACAATGATTCTCTGATCACGCTTCTGAAAGCTGCTTATTTACTGGGGATTTTCTGCCAGCTACCCATCCACTTACAGTCCTTAGGCACAATCAAAACATGTTTGCTCTAGGGAAAAAGAAACATTTCAGTGCAATCAAGCGCATCTGGTGTAACTAATCTGGGTTAATCACAGCAATGTGAGGGACATAGAATATGCATCACCGACATGAAAAAGGAAGAATTTTCAACATGCTTTTCAAACTGCACAATAATTTCTCTTAATTATCAATCTAACAAAAATTGACTAAACGTATTCGCTTTTATAAGTCTCAGTATTTCTGTCATACTCAGGAATGTGAAAGAGAAGCTACATTTATAGAACTCTCACATACATTAATCAGCTGCTTAACAGAAAAACAAGCCATCATCCACATTCCTCCTGAAACTTGAGGGCAGTAAAAACGTTTTCTCAACTATTTTGGTGTCCAGCCTGGGAAGACATTCCATTTTTCTGTTCCAACAAATCCTGAAAGCATCTCCTTTTTATGTGACAGTCATTGTTCCATTTAAAACAACACTTAATTTAAAACTAGTCAGAGCACGATCACTGTGATTTCAAGAATTCAATGTGAATGAGTTAAATAATATCAGCAATCTTCTGTCTGGAGTTCAGTCCAGTAGCATGAAGCATATTTGCTGCTGCAGAGACTTGGGTCATTTTTTTCTTTTTTCCTTTTTCTTTTTTTCTTTTTCTTTTCTTTTTAAGACCTCGCCTGAAAACTAGACTAATAAAAACAGAATAGTAAAATACTCTGGAACAGTAAAATTTTGCTGTTCTTGACATCCATGAGCAAAACAGTAATATCCTGTGAAAATAACATAGTGCTTTAAAAAGGTGCAATATACCTGTATAGCTAAACTGGTTTGCCTAGTATAAAACTAACTATATACAAGCTTGAAAGCCTGGGAGTTCAAGATTTTAAAACTTTAAAATCCCATCAAAGAGATTGAAAAGACAGATTTATGGCAATCACTACAGCATAAAGGAAGGTGCACCAGGAATCCTTCAAAATTCCAAAGGTTAAAGAAGTTAAGTGCTGGGTTCAGATCAGAAGGGTTCATTAGAGTAACCACAATAGAGCACATGCAAGGGCAGGGAGGAAGGAAAACTTCACAAAAATCTCCTTTATGGCAATAAAGGGGCAGGAAAAAAAAAAAAAGTCTTCAGTAAGTAAAGTTTTCCTTTTGCAATTGAGAATTTCAGTTCTGCATCATAGTTCATATTTTTGGTTCTTCTCATCATCACAAACTTCATATTGCTGGAGACTTCTGGCTTTTAGTCCATTCCTTTTGAGTGCAGTCTGTTAAGCCTCTCAGTACCTGTGAGACTGGTGAGATTGGTGATACTGAGAGCTCTGCTGAGATGATGTGGAATAGCCCATTGTACTCTGGGACTGAGAAGATCCCTGAATGTTGCTTTGGTAACTCAGGCGTGAGCTGGAGTGCTGGAGAAAAAAGAGAATGGGATCAGGGAAATGAAAAACAGCCTGTTAGGACTGTGCAGCACAGGAAACTTTCAAGCTCTCTGAAGCTCATTAAAATCTGGCTGTTGGAGAAACTAACTGAAAGGTATTACTGTTTTAAGTCCCATAAACAGGTAATCAATCTGATCTGTAATCAGCCTTAACGCAGCCCAGAAAATACACCATGTCATCGGCAGACATTTAAAAGTACAGCATGTGCACATCAATTATTTGAAGTACAAATACACAATGAACATGTCCAGTAAGACAGGACCTTTGTCCAGGAAAATGATAATATAAAATATTATAATTTTAGGTGAGTCTTTCAACCTGTTGCCTTAATTACTGGAAAACAGCTGCTTAATGATGGGCATGTGTGTGTTCAAATTTATATGTCTGTGCTAAATATAATTTTCCTCCACTGTTTGAGATGTTACCTAAGAGGACCTCAATTTCAGCAACCCAGGTTCATGGATAATTTGTGACCTCCAGAATGTTTAATTTGAATGCTTATTATCGTGCTATTCCCTGTCAAGAATTAATAACGAGCTGCAAAATCACTTTGTGCAAAAGGTACGGCTTAATGGATGGGAGACTCTCTAGCAAAGTAAACCCTACAATCCAATCCACAAAAAATGAATCTACAAAACAAAATGGTACATCTACTCACAGACAGCAAGCCATTTGTTTTCAGCCAAGTTAAGTGCAGGCTCAGGCATCTTTCAATAAAGATTTCTTTCACTGTGTACAGCTTGGTTCTACCTGCCTATGCCTTACAGTTATTAGAAAGACTGTGTCAAACAATGATCATCCAGAAAGAGTATTAAAATCCTACATTCTGACTAAATATCAAGATCAGGAGTTATTTATGGAAAATATCTGGAAAATGTAAGTTCTGAAAGGAAAGCCCACAGATCAAGTGGGTCTGTAAGAATACAACATTCTTCACAGACCAACCATCTGCTTGGCGCAGGTAAGAGACAAGTCAGTGGTCTCATCTAACCATCAGATCCCAACCAGGAGTGCTATGAAAATGTCTTGACAGCTTTCCAGCCAGATGAAGAAGAGCAAGAACCCAAAGTTCAGGCACTGTCAAAACATTTCTGCCCTTTCTTACATAGCTTTATCTTTAATTTCACATAAACTTGAAAACATACTAAAACCTAAAAATACTGCATTATTTTTTCCATGTTCTATTTAAAGATAGAAAACTGAAGGTTGATTTCAAGGTGAAGATTAGTGATATTAGAGAGAGATAACTGTCCATCTTCTAGACCACTGTATCTCAATATAATATCAATATAATCAATATCAGCTTCACTTGTTCACAAGGAGCAGTTGGGGAGAGGACAGTGCAGCACACCAGCTTTGAAAGAGATCTCTCTCAGTGGCACGTACACCATCAGTAACCAGGCTGTGTTTGGCCTGTGTAATTAGAATGTTTACCAAGTGTCTGAAACATAATTTGGCACAAAATTTTGCAACTTTTAACCGGGAAAAAAAGGAAGAATTATGATAAATACTGTGATCGTATAGGAATCGGTTCTGGATGAAAACGCCACGTTATCACGTTAAGCAAAAAACCTGAGGTCATATAAGCAACGTTCAGTAAAAATTAAGAGAGAATTCCCATTGTCATTTGTAAAAGTAACACATATTGATATTGGTATTGACAAATCACAAAAAAAATTCAACAGAGACATTAGGTAACCAGCTAAATGAAACTCAAAGCAAAGCAATTCTTCCTCCTACTTCTGAGTTGGAATATAATGGAGTAAAATTGATGCACAGGACTACAGAACATCTGCTCACGCTTATTTTTATTCTGCAGAAGAGAATTTTTTTTAAAAATTATTTATTTATTTTAGAACTAAGTCGGACTTGGACAAATTGCAGACATTCCTCTCTGGAACAGAAGACTGTCAGCTAGAATTTAAGGGCAGACAGCCAAACCCAAATTTAAAAATGGATAATCAGAACAGACAGTTCAGTAAGTGATGTAAGGGGAGCATACAGATCATTATTTTGCTGCCTGTGCTGTTAAATTCTAGAAGGAAAGGGTCATGGGAGGTTAAAAAAAAAAAAAAAAAAAAAAAAGAATTTAACCATCTCAAAAAATATTAGATTTAGACTGCTAAAAACTTGTAAGGTGGAATCTTGCCAACAGTTTGGAGAGCTGTGTAAGGATTCTGTAATGGACATCATCAAATGCAGCATATCAGCTCTCAAAATACAGATCAAAACAGGCCAGCCATAAATACTATTAGTCAGACAGCTGTAGTGATCAGTCCAGACTTCGAGCCTGCCTGGAACTTTTCAAAAAGGAAACCTTGTTGTCTTTACCCTTGCATTGCCCTCAGTATCTGTGTGATCATTTGTAATTAAAAGAGCAAAACAGAAAAAGGAGAAAAATGTCTGACACTGAGAAATCAATTGCATGTGGAGGAGGTATGGGTGGAGAAGCCAAAGCAATTCCAGAGCTTCTTTGTTTTGTATTAGAGCTGTTTATTTTATGCTTAAAATAGCCTGAACATGTTTCTTAAAGGTGGTATACTCATGAAGGTTGGTAGCAAACAGAATCCCTAACATGCTTTAAAACACACTTTTACTAGCTACCTTGCTGCTAATCTGCTTTTGACTCATTTTTCACATTCTTCAAGTATTGAAGAAGTTGGTTGAATCAACTCTTTGGACATTTAGTGTCACTTTTTCAGAGGAAAGCATCATAATTCTATGAGAGAGAGACAAACATGCAAGTCCCAAAACAATTTGGTGATACGTCTTTTACGTATGAATGCTACTGAAGTGAAAAACATGAAATCTATTCAACTCCGGCCACAACAGACATTGCGCATGCTCACGCCCTGCTTCAGCATGATTCATACCGATGAGCCAAAACGTGTGCTAACATGCATTTTCTCTTTAACTTTAGAAGTAAATTTAGTAAGATATTGGAAATATTGGAACAAACTACAGAATCGTTCCATATGTGAGATGATATCAGGTAACACAAAGCAGAAACCAAAGGGAAAAGCCTGGCTCTAATTTTGATTCGCTTCCCAGGATCTGCCTCTCACACAGGATTTAACCTTGCCAAGAGCCAAGTATTTTGAATGCGATATGATGCAGCATTTACATTCATGAAATAGTTGCAGTGGCTTCGCTAAGATTATTCTCACATAAAGCTATGCACATACTTAAGTGCTCTCCTGGGGTGGTTGAGCCCTCAACACTTAATGGGGTGCAGCAGATATAACTTGTTTTGTATCGGAAATTACTAACCACAGCGCAAAACCTTTTTACTGCCCTAACGTATCAGAGCATACCTGCTACGGCTACAAGGAAAACTCGTTACAACATGATTTTTTTTTTTATTGCAGCGGGGAAGAGAGAAAACGACATTTTGCCTCCCCGCAATCAGAAGCAGCAAAAATTCAAGAGGTACCTGATAATCTGAAGGCATGACAGGCCCGCCTGAGTTAGCGCCTGAAGGCCCTATGCGTGGTTTCTTGTTTGGAGGCACCTGGTTGAGGCTGGAGTCCTGGCTGTGCTGGAGTCCTGCACCCGCGCCCCCTCCGCCTGCACCCGTGCCCCCGGCCGTCCCATTGGTTTGGGTGCTGTTCTGCTGCTGCTGCTGCGGTTGCTGCGGCGCGGCCTGCGGCTGCTGCTGAGGTGCTGTTTGCTGCTGATGTTGGTTCTGCTGCTGCTGATTCTAAAGGAAGAAAGAAGTGACACGACATCGTCATTTGCTCCGTACTCGTTTGTGATCCTGAGGGAGTCACTAAGCCTGGTGCCACCGTGCTGCTGGAAAGGCAGCATGCCCTTGTGTTTGCCAGGAAAGCACGGCAAGGCAAGGTAATGCATAAGATGCGCTCCTGTGGGCCTCAAATTGGGGTATGTCATTTGTGGTTCACTTCTTTCTGTTGTGGTTTTGTGTTGTTTTTTTGTGTGTTATTGTTTTTGTTTTTTTAACAAAGCAGGCAAGGCTAAAGCTGGCATGACAGCCTAGTGATTGCTGCAGCTAGGCAAGCACTTAGGCCAGAGTAACAGGGAGCAGGATTGGAAGGAGTGATTTATAAACACCTAATGAGCAGAATCAAAGCACCCCAAATTTTACTAGTTCTCAGTGGCATATGTGGTGAACCACAGTATATTTTCCTAAGAGCTTCAACAGCCCCATTCACTTAGAACCAAAACCACTTTTCCAACTTCCACAGACGATGCACTGCAATAATCTAAAGGAGGCTGGCAATGTTACCATCAGAAAGGCAAGCAAATGAAGACCAGAAACATTACACCATTTCTTCCAGTTGCAAGGAAATTCTTTGGCAGAACCAAAAGCAGGTTCCATTACCCTTTTTCTCTCTTTCTCTTAAAAGCACCTTGGAAAGAGTGGTACACTGGGAACACAGTCCAGCATGGTGCCTAACTACAGGGTCTGAAAATCTTACAGAAACAGCAGAAAGCAAAAAACGAGAAACAGCTGAAGATAGAAGGACAAAGATGAGATAGGAATCTGGCACGAGAAAGAAAAGAATAGCAAAGGAAGAGAAGTCAGGCAATTAATACAATACCATGGTCTAAGAGGAAGAAAAACAGAGAAGTGTCACCAAAGGGAGGAAAAAAAAGTTAAGGAGAACACAGGAGCAAAAGAATAAAATATGCAACTCTTCTGGTTTCAGAAGCTATTGATTGGGAAGAGTATTATGATCTAGAGAGGTCAGAAAAGTAGCAAAACTGCAACTCTTCCCTCCTTGCTTAGTCACTGACAAGGAAAGACAACCTGTGTTCGCTTTTGAGCACTACAGAAGACTCATCTAAGAGAGGAAGCGAGTAAGAGAACTGCAAAGAAAAGCAACTTTGCTCCTAACGTCAGGTATGCATCCTGCTCATCATAGAAAGCTCTGCAATTTTTATGTCTTGAATTAATAAACCCTACAGTTAAGTCACACTCCCCCAAACAATCATAGTGTACCACATGGGAGTGTGGAACATTTCAGGATAGTTTTTTTCCCCTGATATCTGCTTATGTCATTCTCAAAGTTTTGGTATGGCAACCTTTAATACAAGCTCATGTTATCAGTTAATCACAAATTATGACAACCAATTGCCACTAGCACTGAATTGTTGATGCTCTCAGTCATGGCAAGTCATCTTAGTTATCTCAGAAAAATGACATGAAAATCTGTATCTGTGTCACTTCTCGCTACAGTTTCCCAAGATATATTCAGATCAAATTTACAATGGTATATTCATACAAGATTCCAAAGAAGCTTTGCCCCTCCAAAGATTTCTGGATGACATGTATTTCCATTTCACACTGAGCAAAACCAGTAATATATCCTACCACTAGTAATCCTCAAATGCCATATCAGTCAGACTCTTTTTCTAGGGAGATGTAAACTGTTAAGAGTTTAAATAAGAGTTTGAAACAGGCTTGTCACGGAATGTGTTAAGAAGCAACTTATCTTATAATAGCCATTTGAGCTTCACATACCAACAAATGCCAATGACTAAGGCAATATCTGTGCTAGATTCTAAGATTTGTATTTTCATATGGATGTTGGGATGTGAGTGAGGTGGTTGCTACAGTGAGAGCTGAAAAACTGCGATTGTGTAAATTATGAAGAGATAAGGCAGGAACTCTTACAATTAAGGACCACCATTTGCAATTGGTTTAATGCCTGGCACTTCGGACACTCACACAAAATTTTGTTGACTATTCTGAGGTTGCTCTTCCACACATCTACTACTTCTAGTGTCCTGGTAGAGACTGAAGTCTACTCTGACAGATTCTGCCTGGAGTCTAACTGCACCACCTTAGCACATGGGAACAGCTCACACCAGCAGAAATACCTGCAGATCAGTCTAGTTCACAGTGGTTCCTAAACAAAAAACTTCTCTAAAGTGATTAACATATGACCACGTTTCATTATTGAGACACAAATTACCAAAATTAAATTCTGGTCCTGCCTAGAAAGAAACCAAAGAGAACTTGCCTACCAGAATGTTTTCATTTTGTTTCACAAGCACTTGTTTTAGCTTTGCTGACTAACAATTAACAACTCTGAAAAAAGGAAGCTTGTGTTAAAGGTTACTCAAGTAAGATGCAAGTTCCAAATAAATAAACAGAGAACTGTAGGTCTCCAAGGTACACAAATATTTATGGTTTTAAAAACAAATCAAATCATACACTATAAAAAAATAAACAAAAACACTTTTCACTTGCATCATCATCATAGACAAAGCATGGTACAGACTCAGTCTGTAGAATGTTCTTTACTTTCACATTTTCTGCACTCTGAGAACAGATTCAATGAGTAACACGTAACTTAAATTAGCTACGTGGTCTGAAAGAAGTTTCATTTGGACTGTATTATGTAAATACGTGACTGTCCCCAGCACTCTCAAAGATCACTTACACAATGGCTGTTTTGAGTATAAACATTCCATTGTTTTTTTTCTTCCCAGTATTCCCATGAAAATGATATTTACTTTTAAATACATTGACTTCACAAAAGCCAGAATCATTTCATAAGCCTTGTTCTTATTTTTGAAGTTGTGAGTTGTTCTTACAACTTACAGTTGTACAAGTTCTTATTTGTGAAGTTGTGAGAATAATGCCAGTAACTACAATACAATCAAATCAGAATCATGACTTTCATTGTATTTTTGCTTAGGTCTGTTTCCTCTCTTTGAAGAACTATCTGGACAAAAAAAAAAAATCAGGACATTACCACTTGTTCTCAGTACAGAAGTATCTACAATATCTGTTCTGAAAACAAAATCTTCTGTCTGCAATGTATTTTTGTAGGCACACAGACTCAGCTAGTTTCTCCCATTACAAGGAAAATGCTAAAACAAAAGGTACATGTAATCAAAAGATTTCTCAAAAACTGTAATGGTACTTCTCATGCAGCCCTCAGACAATCACATTATGTCTGTTTTCTCCACGTTTTGCTACCTTTATGTTACAACTGGCACCTCAGTGAGCACTTACAGCAAAAATAACAAGCTGGTTCATATGCTATAGTGGTACTGTCCTGCCCCCGCACCAAGATGGGGCAATCACTTTTGTCACGTAGCACAGCTGAACCACACACATAAAGTTAGATATGCTGCCAACACACCAAAATTTACCACACGCAAATACGTTCCTACTTGTATCTAAGGAGCTATGGGAAAGAGGGTATTCCAAGTAGATTGTCACTACAGAATAGCTCATGATCTTTATTACTCTTTTGTCTGAGGGCCCTTGAAACATGATCAGGAAACTGTGTGCAGATGGATTAAATGTTCTGATGCAATGCCAGAAGGTTGCCATTATTTACTCGAGACCCTGACAGCCACCTACTTTCAAATGGCTGGATGCATGCCACTTATACAACGAAAATTCTATTATTTTCTTGTGATCACAACACATTTTATTTCTGCAATGCAGAATGAGGTAGGCAAGGCTCTCCTGCAATGACAGTGACTGAAAGCAGGCTGATGTCGACAGAACTGAACTAGCTCAAAGCCCACAGGTCAGGGGAAACTGGTGGTGATCCCACCCAAGACACCCCAAAGTGATCTGATACTTTTAATCTTTTATTTTACCAGTTTAAATGTGGAAGACACATAACTCTTCCTTATTTCATACTTAGAAAGGAAAAGGAAAAAAAAGGAAAAAAGGAAAAAAAAGTTATACCTTATCCCCTTTCTCTTCAGGTTCATCTTCATTGAGGAATTCTCGTTTGGGATATGGAATCTGACAGCCAGCAAACACACTGGAACACAGCAGAAACACAACAAATATGTACATATGACATACTTTTATTTAATGCTATATTAAAGATATGAATATAACACAAAACAATTTCTGTAATTTCATGGCCATGAGTGAGCAGCACTGAGAATGCTCAAGACAGCAGAAGATACCAGCAGCAAGATGCTGATCATGATGGCAAATCTCCTTGCTGTTGGCATAAGGCCCTCACTTAGAAATCATGGTATGGCTGAACAAGCTTGAATGCGAGAACGACCACTTGTTGCTTCAGATGGCAAAATACAGTGCTGTAGCAGCCAGATGTTACACAACACCTGGCTGGAGCACACATGCTCATTGAATAAAGGGTCTGATCCAAAGATAAATAATGCTTTGCGAGTCCCTACTTGACTTACAGTGGTCTGAAATATATCTGCAATCCTGACTACACAGTTATTGCTCAATTAGCTTCTCTGATCTTGTTTAGAGAAAAAAGACAGCTTCTGAATTCATGTGGCTAATAGGATTTAGAACATCCCTTCACGTTTATGGCAGATAATTCATCACAGTGTCTTACTGTCAATCGTGAGGAGCTATGGTTCCACATAGGATAGCCTCAGGTAAACACTACACAGAAAATTATTGGTAGATGCTGACCACTACCAATTTCTTAGATTTCTGTGCTAACTGCTGAAGGCATTTAAAGTAAAACAAAATCAACATGGTTTTATTACATTATTATGTAAAGTTTCTTAACAGTGTTTTATCTAGTAGAATTCTGATTTATCCAAACAGAAAAAATAAGAGGAAGAAAAAACAAACATTAGCTCAGCTAGACTACATTTGCACTCATGTGACTGTTCCCTTCTTTCTCTGTTTGTTGCCTGCTAGCTGAGGAAGCAGCAAAAACAAAGGTAGAAGTCTCCCTGCATTCAGATTTTACAGATCATAATGCTTCTGAAAACTGGGAAGAGAAACTGGCGGGTGAAGTTCTGTCACTAGCAGTTTCATATGCGGGATCTGTGGTAGTCATTGACTTCTTTTCTCTCCTCATATTGTTATGACCCTGCACAAAAGGGCATGGGAACAGAGTGCAGAACAGAGAACTGCCCTAGGCCTAGGGGGAAGCACAATGAAACCAGGTAATGGAAAGCAGAGCTCCATAAGGCTGCGTAAGGCAGAACAGAACAGGGAGCCAATTAATTCTCTAAATACTGCAATAATACTGGCTTTGATAGCACATTCAGAATTACAACACTTGTGTAATAGGGGGTTAATGCTCACAGCCAGTCCTGGCATCGGTAGATACAGAATCTTTAGGTCTATGTTAACAGTTTCTACTGAGCATGCCAGAGCGACCACTTCTTGTGACACATGCAGACATCTGTGAATTTTAGAGCTGTCATCTCTTATCAGGGATTAGCAGTTAGAAGAAAGACAACCTCCTTGAAGAGCAGAGAAGTGAGAATACATACTCTGATGTAGGCAGAGGATCCTCTTGAAAGTAAGGGTCCTGCAAAGCCTGCTCTGAGGTAATTCTCTTTGTAGGGTCCATAGTAAGAAGTTTCTGAAGCTGTAAACAGTAAAATGAGCAAAAAGTTTATCAAACTATCACTTTCCAAACTTGCAACTTATATAACTGTTGAATTATCCGTGGCTTGCCCAGACAAGCCTAAACTATAATTTCCCAAGAACTAGAGCAATGTTCCCAAGAGCTACAGAACACTATGGCAGCAAACATCTCTCACATAAGAAATGCTGAAGGGCAGCTTGCCCCTAAGTATTAATTGCTAAGTATTAATTGTATTAATTGGTAAGGCTGATACACTGTCTTAAAGCAACGTTAAATTCAGCTATTACATGTTTATAATGTCTAAATAACAGTTGGTTTTTTTTTTTGTGATGTATATAACTTTCATACTGTTCTATAGCATGACACAACAGGAAAAATGTGTCAGGTGAGACTGGATATTATCAGGACTACATTTCACTTAGAGTCAGAAACAATAAATCTTCACCTCTCTCACTAGCAAAATTCCACTCATTCTGCCACTCACACAGGTTCTCGTTTCACACTAATTGGTATTGAGAAAGAGGAGGAGCACACCCTTCCTTCTTTATTGAGCTCGAATTATATAGTACATATCCTGATCTCACATAATGCCCTCCTAATTCAAGTTAGCAACAAAAATAAAATTGCACCATATATCACCCTCATCACAAAACTACTTCCAAACACTGTACTCTGTCCTCCAAATAAAAGGCTATTGTACCACAACAAAAAATCTAAAGATATCCAGAATGTTTAAAGTGATCTGCTCACTCTCTTAATAATTCCCCTCCAATCCAGATGATATAATGAGTTTCCTCATTCCAGGTGGTGCCACGCACAGCATCACTCTAAGTGAGATCCCTGTCTAACAATGATGCTACTTGTGAGCCAGTTTTCTTTGTCTGATTTTCTGTAGCTTCCACTGTTTATATGAAAGTGAAAAATATAAGTTTGGACTCATTTTGCTTACAGGATAGCAACTGCTAACACAACATAGAAAGCCTGTGAGATTGGGTCTCATTCTTCTCAGCAACTAAACTCTGGCTGGCCTGACAGGATAGCTATAAATATAATGCTTGTAACTTTTTCCAGGGCAGCAACAAAAGATGCACTTTCCAAGGGAGAAAACATTCTAACTTTCACATAGACATCAACATTCAATGTCAGTCAGCAGCATGGCACGATATCTGTTTTTTGGTAAAAATCACTTGCCGTGACCTGTGCAATCTTATTCACAGCTCTGGCAGGCTCACCTATTTAAGAACAACTTCCACCTATGTGGTCAATAACTAAATCACACCTGCTCAGCCCTGATTATTAATAGGGAGAACTACCTTGGCTAAGAGAAGTAAGTCTTCTACATGATGTTTAGAAAACAGCCCTTAGATTTCAGAAAATGTCAGTTCTCACCCTCAGTGCTATATAGAGGAATACATAGGTTACCAACTATTTTTTTGGTCATCTTGCAATAACCCTGCCTAATTCTCCGTGATGAAAAGTTCATTTTTTTAATATACACTTTTGCCACCTTATGGCTAGTTCTGTACTCTTCAGAGATTTGATTAATATTTTCCTCTGGAAAAGTGGCCCACCCACCCTCAACCTGGTGTTCACATGATTAATTAGTGTTTCCTTCTTTGCCCTTCCATAAAAGTAGGCTTTCTGGTGGTTTTTACCTCTAGTCAGAAAGCAGAGAAATTCAGGTGCTAATTGTTACAACTGTGGTCTTTCCAATTAGAATTTTCCTCAAGATTATTCCAATCTGTGTCCAGTAAGCTGAGTTTAAGAAATTTTGATTTTCATGGAATCTCAGATTTCTTCTGTGAAAGTTTTCCTTCACACACACACAGAAAAAGATACTTATACTTTCCATTCCTCCTCCCTTTACCTCACATAAGTTTTTAGCTTGAGAACTCTTCAGCTTTGAAACTATGTGGAACCAAGGGATATGTACTACTCAGTATCCTATTTGTATAGTAGAGAAAAGCATAAGGCTGGGTTTACAAGTTCCTTGCAGATCAAAATTAGATAAAAGCTTCAGCTCTTGAGTATGGGCAGTTTAAGCATAATCTCAACATGAATGTATACAAAGAAAACATATCTAAAAAATGGCAAGTTAGTGATAAATGGCTTTGTTTTGTCAATGTTCAGAAGAATGAGTTAGAAGAACAGACGCAGATATTAATATTAGAAACACATTTCACTCCCACCATCATAGTGATTTTCAGTTCGTACTTACCAAAAGAAAGACTTTGCTGTCAGGCTTGACTTTGTGTTTCTCCATGTATTTTATGAGGCTACTATTGGCATACCTGAAAAACATTGTTCAAAGGCATTTCTGAAATAACAGAGCATTAAGAATATGGAACTGTACCACTAATCACAAAACATCAGCCTTTAATAAGTAAACCGTAGAAAGAACTGCTATCAGAACACACATCATAGTTATCAAGCAGTTGACGCTCTAAGTATGCTTTTCACTAACAGAAGTAGTATCAACAGCATACAGATTATTTCCATAGAACATGCAACTTTTTCTAGTGTATGGATAAGCTGTTGACATTGGCTTATGACAGAGAAACTCAACCTGAAGTTTACACTCTAGCTTTCCAAAGCAACTCTGACACAGAAAGTGCACAGCACTTTGTTATTGAGTAGGTTATTGTTTCCAGCTGTAACTGAGCAGTTAACCATTCTGTCTCCCTCAAAAGAAAGAAAATCCTGAACTCCCTAGTCTTTGTCCTCTGCATTATAGCAGAGACTGTGTTACCCTTGATACCCTTTGATCTATCACCACCACTAATTTGATTTAGCCAAAGCAACTGGTAACACTAGAAGTAGGAAATTTTCAGATTCCAGACAAGCTTTACATCACAACCTATCGACTGCATTGCTTTCTGACTACTGCTGCATTGTCTCCAGATTTCTGCTGGTCAGAAGGACTAAGGAGGTGCTTATCTATTCCTTCTCACACAAAATGAATTAAGTTATCTTAAACAGCTAAGTTAAAGCAACTTCATTTGTGTTTGCCATAGATTAAATGACACTTACAGCGATCCCTTCCAGAGAAATGGTCACTCATCTAATGCTATTAAGCACTTGAGAAAGAGAATATTACTCAAGCAGAACAATTAATTTAAAACAGGACAGCTGTTACAATTGTGGGACCCAAACACCCCAAATTCCCCTCCCTACAAAAAAGTTTCAGAACAATAGGATCCAGTTTCTGCCAATCTGCTTCATTCACTGCAGTGTCGCGTTATCATTACTCACGTTGTTCTCCTGAAATCTTTTTGAAGAGTTGGATATTCTGGCATCTTTCTTATGTCTTCCCAGTCTTTATCTTTGGTGAGGGCAAAAAAAGGAGAAGCATTTACAATTCTGGAAGTGAATATTAAGTAATACACACTAAGAAACAACTACAGTTGTTTGACATTCTATAATGGCCAGCACTACTGTTCCATAATAGTCAGCATTTCCAAATCCATCAGACTGATGGATTCCTCGCATCCGTGCAAACAACTCCAACCTTTAATGAAAATCAGTTACCTGCAGGGAATCCCATTACACTGAAAATGCGATCCAGCTGATCGTGATGGAAAGGATTACTTGTTTTGATGTCCTCCTGACGACAGTGAAATATAGGCTCTGAAGTCAATAGCTCAGCAAATATGCAGCCAATTGCCCAAATATCTAAGAAAGAACATTCATGTAAACTTACTGTACTTCATTGCTCTGATTTTCATTTCAGTACAATTTCTCAATAATCTGTGTGATAGCAGTAAGGTAAAATGTCTCACTGTATAATACATACAATATTTTTTAAAATAATGCATTGATGTAATCATAAAAAAGAATAAAACCTGGGGAAACGTTTTTAGTGTTTTATTTCCTCCACACAGCAAGCTTTCAAACTCTCTTTCAAGCTGTACAGCAGCAGTCCAGCACTTAATGCATTCACAGCTATGGATGAAACCTACACGATATTTGGTGAGAACATAGCTTAAAAGGGCATGAAACTGATCATCAAAACCACAATGCTAACACCTCACTGAGATATATATTGACCTAACAGTTGTATCACCTTTCAGAATAATTCCAACTAGGCAATGGATATACAAATATATAGTAATAAGGGTAATGATTCAGATGCTTAGAAAAAAAGAGTGCAGGCTAGTTTAAACAGAGAAAAAAGCCTAATTTTAACTTAGTAGAAGAATCACCATAGTTCTAACGATCACCACCAACATATTAAGTGTTTTGCACAAAATGAATGCTTTATTATGCATCTTAAAATGAATGTGTGAATTTGTCAGTGAGAAAAAAGTTATTAGCAGGGGAAAAAAAAAGGATTTTTTGCATTGACAAATACAATGTAACTGGGGTATAACAGCAAAAAAATATGTTGAGATTGCTGGAATAATGAATGCAGATTGCCAATTACAAGAGTTTTACCTGATAACTGAGGTTAAACTAGATGGTCCTGGGAAAACTTTTGGATTTTATTAAATTAAAGAGCATAAATATAGAAAAGTTTATGCTTAGTTCAAAAACCTAGCAGGTAGCTTAAGCGAAGACTGATTTAGTAGATTCAAAATGAAAAGAACACCAAAGCCTCTTGGCTTTGTTACCTGCATGCAACTATTATGAGACCCAAAAATCCCACCTCCTGTTAGTGGTGTTTGAACTTTGTCACCTAAGAGACATACAGTTTCCTTACAGAAGAAAAAAGCACTGATCTCTTAATAGAATCATAAGGGATGAATAAAAGAGCTGTTACACTCTCTGTGCCAAAGCATGTCTGTTCCACTTCCATAATGTTACAAGCACCGAGACTGGGCTTTTAGAGGTGTCCCAGTTTATAAGCTTCTCCACTTTCTTTACTGTAAAGTCTGATAACATCTCATTATTGGGCTTTACAATTTCAGCAGGATATAACTCATTCTGTGTTACATCAATTTCTTGGGCTCTTATCTTTCTTTGATTTGTTTAAAGCCTTGCTTGCATGAAAACAAGATCTATAGCTCTTGAGTTTTCATCTGTTCAAGCAGGTAATGCAGCAAATTAATCATGGAATCCACTTAGTTGGAAGAGACCCTTATAGACCATTTAGTCCAACTCCCCTGCGACAAACTGGGATGCCTACAGCTACATCAGAGTGCTCAGAGCCCCATTCAGTCTGACCTTGAGTGTGCCCAAGAATGGGGCTTCCACCACATCTCTGGGCAGCCTGTTCCAGCGCCTCAGTACCCTAATTGTAAAAGCTTCTTCCTTACATCCAGTCTAGATCTCCCCTCTTTTAGTTTGAAACCATTTCCCCTTGTTCTATCACAATATACTGCACTAAAGAGTCTGTTCCCTCTTTACAGTCCCACTTTGGTTAATGAAAGGCTGCTATCAGGCCTCCCCAGAGCCTTCTCTTCTCCAGGCTGAACAGCCCCAGTTCTCTCAGCCTGTCCTCATACAGGGTGGTATTCCACCCCCTGGATCATTCTTGTAGCTCTCTTCTGGATGCACTCCAACAGGTTCATGGGTACAATTCTACAAACAATTCTTCTTCCAGCAAACGTTCCACCCATCAAATCCATGTCTTTCCAATTTAGAGAGAAGGATATTAATGGAGGTTGTCAAAGACTTAAATAATAATTCTTACTTGGATAGTAGGCATAAGTTATATACTCCAGTATGTAAATTAACTACTATTTGAAAAGTTGCACGTAGTATCTCCTCACTCATTTTCATACTAGAGAGTAAGCCCTTTTGGAGATGGTTCATTTGGAGGCCAAAGGGGTTGTAACCCCCTTAGGTACCCTGGCTTTCTGTAGGACTCTCTGTTCATCACATACTGAGAGAGAGGCTGTGCCACCACTCATTATTCTACTCATCACTGCTATGTCCAGATTGATCTTTTCCATTTGAAGAAAAAAAAAAAAAAAATCACTAGTGTTCTTGATGAAAGTAAGTTAACCAGGAAATCTCCCTAATGCTCCTAACTTGGCAAAGGTCAGAACTTTGTCCCTTCCCACATAGGATGAACTGTGTGAAAGAAGAATCCCTGTGACAATGAATTCTCACTCCCAATTCTGTGATTAACATACAGAGCACATCTTAATCAAAAATTCAAAGAATTCCAACAACCAAGCCATTATAACAATTGAAAGTTACATTAGAATAAACCCTGATAGCTCCCAAGTTGTGATTTTACTTAGTATCGAACAAGAGTTACTAGACCAGCCAAGCAGGAGAATATTTTAACTCTGACAAGTCATCTAGTAAGTTACAGTGCTGGAATTCAACTTCCATGTTTCTTGCTATGTACCCTGCAGCTTCAAAGAATTAACATAAAGAATTTAGTATAGAAAACTTGAAGGTTTAATTTCCGTAAGTGAAGATTAAACAGCTGGAAAAGGCCTTACAGCCTTGAAGCTCCAGTGGGTCAGGGTCTTCCCTTTGTGAATCCAGCTCCTTTGTAACCTGATCTTGAACACATCCTTGGCACATATTGAAATCGTTTTCAGAGTTAATGATCTTCTGCCAAATTTGTCTAGTTTCAACCCCCTCTATTTTTTTTTTTTCTTTTTTTTAAGTAGCTTTTGTAATCTACAGTAATTATTTCCAATATATGGATTTTTTTTTTTCCTATCAGGAATATCTTGTTAAATTTCACCAAGTTTAAGAACATCAATATGAACATCTCTTACTAGGTATTAACCTACCACATTGTTCATCTTAGTCAACCAAACAAGAACTTCAGATCTGACTACAGAAAAATGTGTCAACAATTAGAAATCTTCCCATCTGGTGCCATTTCAAATGTTTTCAGTCTGTGCTCCTTAATAAGACTAACGATTATAGCATCCTAATAGAATCAAATAATCTAATCCAAATAAGAAGTACTCCCCCCTTCAGAAATTGGCCTTTTCTGGGACAAAGCTTAAAACACATAAGCATTTTCAGCCACAATGTATTCTCAGTCTAGAGCAAATAAATCTTTAGCACAAGAACTTCTTACACTGCTTTACTTACAATGAAATTGTATATACAATTTTTAGTATTCAAAAAGCAAAACTTTCTTCTCTCATTCCAACTTCATTCAAGAGGTAAGTTGTTTCATTGCACCTGAACCAAAGCTGCACTACGCACTATATTCATTTTAACTTTATTTTTTTCCCCAGAACCACTGAAAACACAGGTCACAGAGGTCTTACAAAGTTGTGTTGGATATGACATATTTTCCAATCTGATGTCTCAAAAGGATCTTAATCAATTTACCAAAGTGATACAATCAGAGGGTTTTGTTTTCTACAGTTCTCTCTATTACCATTAGGATTCAGAAACGATCTGTGGTGGAAGGCTTCTTCCTCAGTGAAAGAGCCCAGCAGGAAAGGCATTATGAGGTGGGCTGCACTGAAAATACACACAGGAAATGTTCTTGAAGGAATTAAAGTTCTGAAGGTCCACAGACTGGACTGGTTAGTTTTCATTAATTCAAACGTTAACTTGATCCCCTCATCTTTTTATTTGCTTGCCTAGGGTACCAGACTCCTCACTTTCCCCAGCTTTACATCAAGCTCAACTGCAAGCCAGTTTTGCTCACCGGTTCTGGAAGTTAAGGCCTTCATATCATACTCCCTAAATTCCTCACTGAACAGCTTCCTTACGTCCTGTTCAGGACTTTTCACCAGTGAAGAATTCTTCCATTATAAAAGTGTATCTCACAGAATCACAGAATCACCCGGGTTGGAAGGGACCTCAAGGATCATGTAGTTCCAACCCCCCTGCCTAGCAGGGCCACCAAACACACACATTCAGATCAGGTTGCCCAGGACCCCGTCCAACCTGGCCTTAAACACATCCAAGGACGGGGCATCCACAACCTCCCTGGGCAGCCCGTTCCAGGGCCTACAGAGTGATTTTATAAAAGGAAAAAATATTCAAAAAAGATGGTCTGCTGTGGCTGGTATGCAGACCTGCCATACATACACACAGATTATGAGAATATTTTTATGCCTGTCTACATCCCAGTTTTAACACCTTTAACACTATTAGCTTTATAGGTCAGCCAGTAAATCTGAGAAAATCCTGCATGACCCATTCTACTTGAGTGCAGTGACCAAGGAGCAAGTACAAAAGGATGCCAATACAGGGCTGATTAAGGACAAGTACTCACATATTCCTTCCTTTCTATGGCAGAATTATCTAATTTCTGTATTTACTTTGGTATTTTGGAAACATTCTTTAAGAAAATTAAGACAATAAGACAGTATATTGAGCAATAGTCCTGATACTCATAATGAAATATCTTTTTCCATGCATGTTAACTAAAATGTTTCATTTGAAGACAGGACAAAGACCAAGACAAAACAAAGACTTTATATTTATTAACTGTATCCATGAAAAGAAATGCATAAATAACTTAGCCATTCTTTAATAAAACTCCATTGAAGAAAATAAAGAATTAGAAAAACATTTGTTCAGCTGTAACCAGTTGCTGCAATTCATTATCAGTGCAGTTTCATTAAATAGCAACGCTACCTCAATCAGCTTGGACTTTTTATTTGAACACAAAGTCTAGACCATAGAACATGCCTGAGTGCTGGTAAGGGAAGGGAGTACCACATAGATGCCAGAATAGAGCTTCTCATCAAGGGCTAATGCAACAAGCAGACTAATCCTTATCTAGTTTATCACATTATCACAGCCCAAATAAAGCAACCCAGGTCACATGTAAGAGCTACCATGCAAAGATTCATCAAATTTCAAAGCAAGACAAGGAAAACAAATATCCCAAGAGATCAGAAACCTCAGAGAAGGCTGTGCTGGCCAACATATCTATTCTTTTCTCAAGTAAATACTGATTTGTCTAGTCATAGAATCATCTAGGTTGGAAAAGACCTTCAATAGCATGAAAAATGGATTTCAACCCAGCCTACTAAGTCACATCACTAAACCATGTCCCTTATTGACACATCCACATGTCTCCTAGGTACCTCCAGGAATGGGGACTCCACTGCTTCTGTGGGCAGCCCATTCCAATGCCTAACCAATCTTCTATAGAGAAATTCTTCCTGATACCCAATTTAAACTTCCTTTGATACAACTTAAGATGTACCAGGGGAAGCTGCCTCTTGTCACTTGAGAAAAGATAACAACGCTTCCCTTGCTGCAACTTCCTTTCAGTTAGCTGTAGAGAATGATGAGATTTCCCCTCAGCCTCCCTTCCCCAGATTATATAATCTTAATTCCATCAATTACCCATCATCTGTCTTGTTTTCTAGACCCTTCATCAGATTCACTGCTTTTCTTTGAATGTATTCCAGCAACTCAACATTCTTGTAGTGAGGGATCCCAAACTAAACACAGTATTTGAGATTGTAGCCTCAACAGTGTTGTGCATAACATGGGCAACTAAAAAGACAACAGCATAAAGTTTTATGTGCAACGTGCTTTTTCAAAGGGAAGCAAAAATGGTGTCAATGTAGTGGGCCAGAAATTGATGATAAATTCAGCAATGTTTACTAGCCTTTAACAATCAGCATCACAACAGAACTTGCCTGAAGAACAAAGTTTATGCTGTAAAATCACTGAGATGAATGCTCTGCAGACAGAAAGGGTACCTCACTGATGTCTGAAGGATGCCCTTTTCTCACATCTGTCCTAAGAATTTAATGAATTTCAGTGACAACACATCACAAATTTTAAAGCAACTTGAATGAAATTCTGAGTTCAGTGAAATTGACCGCAATTTTCTGCAGGACTTTGGTGGGCCATGATTTCTTCGGTCTCTCTACAAAGACTTGTTTTAAGTTGACGAAATATTTATTCTCCCATTTAAATTTCTATTCTCCAGTGTATCTGCACGAAACAAAGATCCTGGAATCATATCTCAGGCTTCTGCTGTGCATTAGACACATTAATTTGTGCATTTAGACATTAACATGCAACACCACACTTAAATTACTGTGGTGCATTTGACAACATAGGTACAATAGACTTAATATGGGGAGTGGCAGTATCTAGTAAGTCCTCTCCTGCAGTGAAAATACAAATGTAAGCAAAAATTCTACCTAGAAGAATTTAAATATTTAATTTGCAGACTTTCGCATTTCAAAAATTTGTAAATTCTACATTCACAGTTCTGTATACAACTTCCTATTTTCCTTACGTAGCCCATACGCAGAATAAAAAAGGCATTCTCAACACAACCTTATCAGCAACTGTACCATAAAGCACAATAATTGAACTTTCACCAACTAGCAACTATTTTTAAGTTCCTAATACTTGCCTTTAGAAGAAAAAAAAAAAAAAGCAAAAAACAGGACAAAAACCAAACCTGTAAGAATTTTCAGCACTTGTCTTCCCAGATCCCATCAGTTTTTACCATCAAATCACACATACACACACACGCCTCTTCAGTTGGGATTCCAAGCCTGCTACTGTACAAACTACAGATTAACTACATCAGCCAGCAGTAGAGTAGGCTAGCATTCTTGAAAGAAAGAACAGAACAACAGCTGCAGGGAAGCTGGCCCATCTTCTATCTCCTCCTCTTCCAGAAAACATGGTGAGTTCCAGCCATAGGTAATGTCACTTCAAGACAGAGAATTAGGTCACTGGGACTAGTGCTGAGTTCTGGTGAGGAAGTGTGATACTTACAGAAGAGCTTTTTTCCTAATGCTAAGCCTTTGGATGCATCAGAGAAGGCAGAGGGCTGTTACTGTTATGACAGCTCTGGTACCTCCAAGATGCACTAATGCATGTGCTGCTGCTTTTGTTCCAGCAACTGCAGTGCTCACACCTTGCAGGGCCCGAGCGTTACTTAGGCAGGATGCCAAAGCTTTTCAGGGAAACAAAAGCAGAAGAAAAATGTTCTTTTAGTGACAACTCATCAAAAGCACACAAGGCTCTGTAGCTCAAGGGCTACGTCCCCTTCCAAATATCAAACAAATACAGCAAGTAATGGAAGCATGAAAGCTTCCATCACAGAGATCACAAGAGCCTTTTAAGCTGCCAAGTGCTAGGCATAACTAATACAGAAATTGTTACCGTTTCTTCCTACAGTGAGGAAGGAATTGAGAACTGGCAAATTTCACAGCTGTTTGGTAAAACAGTACTTACAAAGTTTTCCAGGGAACATCCACACCTTTGAGTATTCACTTTATCACATGCAAGTAATGATCAACAGTATCACCTAACTGTAGGACTGGGCGGGCAGAAACTCCTGATTCCTTATTATGATGCTTTGCCATTAATTTCCCCTCCCTCCTCCTTTTTTTTTTTTCCCATTTTAGTACTGTACAATCTATACACCACAAATAGCTCAGCACATCAGAAAATCGTTGCTATTTCCTGTGCTATTCTGAACTGTAATAAATGAGAAGGCATCAATATGCATTCATTGCAAAAGAAATACACTTTTTTTCTCATGCCTAACTAAATGTAGAATTCTGTAGCAGAATATCTTAAGAAGCCAGCTGTTTTGTACACACTGGAGTTCTTTGGATGTTAACTCTATGCTACAAACAGAAGGACAATGAGTCTATATTCTGCTGTGTACTCTCACTTGGCTTGTGTCAGTAACCATTACAACTATTTTTACTAGGTTTGGCAGGTCAACTCCTAGAACTAACATAAGATGAACAGAAGGCCTGCCTGTCTAGGAGTCTGAGTTAGTACAAAGGATGTGCATGAAGGGTACCTGCATGGCCTCTTCCAATTCACAAGTCAATCTTTTCTGGGAGTTATTTAAGTTTTTAATGCCTACACCTTACTTCAGTAAACAGAGAATATGCACAAAGAAATCTTGCCTCTTAGATGTGCAGAGAGACTTTTTTTTCCTACTCAACAGATCACTTCACAGTATCTGAACACTTCTGTTACTAAGGAGTCCAAGCTCAAAGCTATTTCTAATCAGGCAGTGAGAATAACTCCTACATAATTTTATGCAACTATATTGGATAAGCAACAAAATAAATGGCTGTGAAATGTAATTCTGCTGTCAGTCATAGCCATTGCCAAGAAGTCTACTTGTGAAGCAATCCCAACTGTCCCAATAATAAGTCATTCTACTGAATCAGTACTGCAGTGTTGAAAGTTTCAGTTGATATCACGGAAATAATTGTGCCTCAAGATCAAACTGATGAATTAGCTGAAATATTCAACTGCACCTTGTTGTGATGGCAGATACTTGGGTTTCAAACAAGTACTACACCCAACTTACGTGAGGTTTTTAGATCCTGTAGTAAACACAGCATTTTAAAAGCCTTCATTACTACACTTTTTGGCTAGCATGAAGTATTTACAGAAGCAGGTTTTGTAACAGACAGTCTTTTGGATTTTTAAAGGGTAACCTCATGTTTCATTTAAGAAAATAAAATCAGTCTAGCAAAAGAAGAAAAATTGAAGTACCAAGTATCCTTATGATGCTTATGCATCAAACCAATCACTTGTTAATATACAAAAGGAACAATGTATCTGCAGTATGTCTCAAAGAATCAGAGTTTACCCTGATGCGTATGGAATGAGCAAAAAGTATCTCCCAGACTTCTTCAAATGCTGACTCTTGCTTTCTCACATCATCATTTATTTTCCACTTCCACATCAGCATCCATTATTCGCTCTGGACTACGGAAGACACTGCAAGGAATACTCCTGTCTTACCACTCAAAATCATATTTTGAACTGAGCTCCCAGAGTAGGTGCTTGGGGAGGCTGGAGAATCAGTCCAAAGCTCACCTGCCCAGTAAATGACAAAGTCAGTGAGATACAAGGGAAGAACGTGCTTGTTGTTACAAAGACCAGTGAGTATCAGCAGCTGGGCAGAACATAAAATTGATACTCTTAGGAAAAAAGAAATTAGAAGGAAAAAAACAGGACTAACACTACTGTAGGCAGGAGGGTTTTTTTGTTTGGTTCTTTATGTACATGGGGCTAAGTACAGATGGATTTTTGTAGGGACCTCTTGCTCAAAGTGGTTTATCAACAGAGTTATTGCTATAGAAGATATTCTGCATTCTAGGTGTTCTTTAGGTTATTTGATTTCTCCTTCTTTAAAATAATCCCTGTTAAGTAATAATAATTACTATGTAATACAAAATCTGCCAAAGTACTGATAAAAAAGCAAAAGTATCTGGTGTGTCCCCTCAAACACTTTGCAAGAGAAGAAAATATTGAACACATGAAAAAGTATGGGGTGACCACAAGTGATCACAACAATTGGCAGATTCAAGGTGTGAGGTCCATAATGTGTATTCTTAATAACAGATGCTAAATTACATCCTAGGTTCTCAGGCAAGTGAATCTAGTCACCGACTTTAAAAATATATATATAAATCCATAACACTTACTGGAGCTCCCTATTAACTGATTTTATCTTCAGGATAGCAGTATTAAGTAATATTCTCATTTTATAGATAATGAAGCAACACATGGGATGGGTTAAATGACGCGCTGTAAGCTATATTCAACATGTAGGACTGAATTCGCATTTAAATCTAAGTCTTCTGAGACCCAGCTTATTGTACTGCAAGATAACATTTCACTGCCCCACATTAGAGTATTTCCCCTGGATTTACATTGGAGACAGGTCTGACCCACTACATTGTGAGTCACAGTTCTTATTCTCCTAACTCTTAAGCTAGTATACATCTGAACACATATACCAGACTCTCCAGAACTGAAAACAGCTACAGGCTTTACCAGCTTACTTTCAGACATCAATATGTCTGAGAAGAGAGGGCAATAGAGCAATTAGAAAAATGGAATGCTGAATCTTGAAACAGTTCAAATGTGTCAAACAGTCCAACAATCCTGTGGATTATATCCTGTGAGTTGCTGTCAACATCCCAAGTTTCATAAAATACTAATTAATGCTACAATAAAATGTTCTATTTAAAAGATCTAATCATAAATAATTTACACTTTCTGATGACTGCTACAATAAGATTGTGGAGTATAGCAAGTTATTACTCTAAAAGAATAAACATTTATAGTATTTTAGAGAGCAAAATAAAAAAGCAGCAGTAGGTCATCTAGCACCTGCAATAACTAGATAAAAGAGCAACAATTAATCTTCAGTATTTAAAGGTTTTGCTCCTCAGAAAAAGAACTGCTCTGACAATCAAAATAAGATCAGTTTACCATATGCCAAAACAAGTTCACGATAAAATACTACTTGAATCCAATTACTTCCCATGTCATATAACATAGTCCAGGGCAGGAACAAGGCTCCCTTCCTGGTGTATCCTGAGTTTCCTTTTTCAGAGTGCATAAATCAGTATTTACTCAACTTCTTTAGTATTTCTTTTGTTGCTTTCCAACAACCCCTTAGCCTCCTGAAATAAAAAAGGTAATGCAGATCACTATGCAGCAATGAGAAGCTACCGCCATTCTGGCTACAGATTTACTCTTAATCATCTCAGGTACATACGAAGCACTCCCCTCGCTCCCATGGGTCCACAGACCACAGGTGTGAAACCTCCAGTGCATTTCCCCCCCCCCCCCCCCCCCCCCCCGAAGCCTTCTGGTTGGCTTCATTTGCAACTTCAGCTTTATCAGATTCTTCAGATAGGTCGTAACTCTCCCCACCAGCCCTCTCTCAGATCCAGAAGAAGCTGAGGCACTGGTCCAAGATTTCCAGAGGCATCACAGCACAGCTAGCGTGCCAACAATCTGTGCACACACAGTGAGTACAGCTGAAGCATTCAGAATGTGAGGGACTTGATGTACAGGCAATATGGAGCACATATGTACATATTTCCATCCTAAATCCTACATAATACACCCCAGATATTTCTCCCTTTTTTCTTTCCTGCATAAAGTTGAACTAAGTTGCTATACATCAAATGGACCTCAGCAATTATTATAAACTAATTCCCCTTGACACACTTAACATTTTCCTCGGACATTTACTTTCAAAGGCACTGGATAACAGGTTATACCTTTTATACATTTCCAGCTTTCATATCCATATCTTTGTCTGGAAACAGAATGAGGTGACCAGTGCACTGCCCAAGTTTTAAACTACAAGTTTTCCACATGTAAATCTTGTTCAAGCACAAAAATGCAGTTCTCACATGGCCATTGCTAACATTCCTACTGACTTGCAAGCTAGGCAAGTGAATTAAGCTAATTAACCAAATCGGGCTAACTAACTCACAGAGACACTTTTGGTTCTCAGATTTATTTTTTCTAAATAAGCAACCCCTTCCTTTTCTGGTGCAGAACAGATTTTTTTCTCATACTAAATGGATTGTTGAAGGATCACTCTGAAAAACTCTTCTGCCAACAAAATCCAAACAAGATAAAATTTTAGAAGCCATGTGATAACGTTTATCACATACACTGTTTCTTCAGCTAAGGCAAGTGGAAAGGAGAAGTAAGATAACGTTATTTGATAGCACTCCTGGCTACACAAGCTATAACTTGATAGAAAAGAAGCTTTAATTGTGTGATTTCCTTGATACACTGTTCTAAGATATCCAACAATGAAGCAGAGTAGAGAACGTTACATGCATTCCTAAAAGCCTATAATTAGAAGTTCTTACTACTTCTACTGAAAACTGTAGTACAGGAGTCTTTGCCACTTCAACCTTGTTTCTTTAGTGTTTTGAGTAGAAGAGCACTTTCCTATTGTGCTGGAAACTTTCTGAAAGTTCAGTAATTTTATTCATGTCAGCATAATCACAAAAATTTTATATTTTCCCAGTTACACGGTTTCACATGAAGTTTGTTCAAAGTGACTTTCTTTGCATGTTTTATTTCTGTGTTAGAATATTAAGATCAGATGAACACATGGAAACAGATTCTGGTTTTGAATTATGGTGCTGGAAATGCAGACCAAGGCCTCCGCAGGCTACAATAAATTTAGCATAGATTTACATTGTGGTAACAGAACAGAAAGTAACCTTTGGCTTCCTCAACACCATTTTTCCCAATCTGTACTCATCTTGTAAGTCAGTTGCTTGTAACTGTGATAGCAGATTATATAGGAAACTTTATTAACAACTAGGGCTTAGATTACAAGTGTTCACAGTTCAGGAAACTAAACATTATTCCACATGAATGACTCTAACATGGGCTTTTTACTACCCTTTCAACATGCAGAAAGCAAAAGCTATTTCCATGTTTCCAGCAACAGTATTTTCCTGACACCTGCGTCCCCTCAAAATATGATATTTGCAATGAACCACTCCTTGTTCAGCCAGCAAATAAATGAGAAGTACAATCTTTCATAAGGATGAAGGGACACGTTAAATATAGGGAAAAAGTGATAGTAAGAAACTACCTCTAAAAAATGAAATGTGCTTCTGAGTTGTTTTATGTAATACCTAATTCTTTCTCAACAGACCACGCTGAGCCCAATTCTTCCCCAAAGTTAAATCTACAAAATGTAACTAATACCAGGTTCAGAAAACAAGACACACACACACACACACAAAAAAAAAAAATCACATCTGAGACAAAAATCAAATTCCATTTTCATTCTTTGGTCATGCACAAGGGTTATTTATGTGCAAGAAAGCATATCCCAAGAACAGAAAGAAATAAGACTATAGTAGACAGTGTCCAGGGTGTTATGAATATACTGCTAATAATTTCAGAAGCACACTCTCTGGTATGCGTATTATATATGAAGCTACGATAAGGAAAAAAAGTATGAGATACAGAATACAGAAAGTAAACAAAAAACATTAAGACAAATCAGTAGAAACTTAAGCATACATCTGAATTACACCCAGCACAGTTGCTACAATGTTCAACATGCTGCAGTAGAGTAGAATGCATTGCTAACAAATTCAAAAAAAAGCATTTCTCAAGGACAAAACTTGAAGAGAACAGACCAAAGCTGATATGATGGTGCTTTTAGACTGATTTTATTAATATTTATGAAATACACAAAATTATATCATACAGAATGCATATGAAAATAGCTCTGTAAAATTAGAAGCTACACCAAAATTTACTTCTTCATAAGTTGGTGTATCAAATTGATCTTATTCTAAATTAATATATTCAAGCGATTAGCAGTTAAACGAGGATCTTACATAATTTATGAGTGATTACTAAAAGTGATGCATTAGGGCTCCTGAGGATTATGTAATTTTAAAAATAATTGTATTTATTGCACAGAGATTTAATAGAGCTTTAAAAGTTGTACCTCTGCCAAAAACATTCACATATTAACCTGCAACTCTCAGTAGCATGATGAGCTCATTAAGGCAGCCTTGTTATAGTTGCACGCAAGGCTAGAAGCAAAACACAAGTCTGGACTCATGAAATGCACAAACATCACTGCTGTCATTTTGATACCAACTTTTTCCCTTTACCTCAAAGGGAAGATCACATCCATACACCTTTCTTTCCTCTGAAGTTACACGCTCCTCTAATCTTTCATTCAACCTGCAAACCTCACCTTACATCTCTCATTTCCATTTCCACGTTTTTTATTTTGTTAGCCAAACCATTTGGAATGTCCTCAGTACTCACACTGCGTGCCATGTACACTACCCATTCATATCCCTGTTGGAGATTCATGGGTGTGGGTCTAATACAAGAAATAAAATTCTTAGAAATAGGCCAAAGTAGATCTCTCTGAAGTACCATCACCCTCTACAACTTCACAGGGACTCCTCTGCCCTAGTATAGGATGCAGAACCCTCAGGGCAAGAACTAAATAACTTAAGACCTCAGCAAAAGGAGTTGTGGGAAGAGCTAAACAGACTATAGCATCAGGAAGAATAACTAGGATGCGAACACACTCATCTCAAGGACCTTGCAAAGGTTTTCTGGAAGATGTTGAGGTAAATTTCTTCACCCAGATGCTACATGTCATCTCCTGAATCTTCTAATAAAAAAAAAGAAGGAAGGACTGGTTGAGGATGTGATAATCAATGGCAGCCATAGCTGTGATAACCATGAAACAACAGAGTAACGAAGCATCGATAAGATCTTCGGCTGTATCAACAGGAACACAGCCAGTACATTCACCACAGATACCACCATTATTTAATGCTCGTAGATCACACTTGAGCCACTTTGGTGGTTTGAATATGAGACAGAACTGCACATAAGTCAGCAAACAGCCTTTAGGATGTTCAGGATCTGAAGCAGCTGACATGGGAGGAGAAGCTGAGGGACAGGAACTTTTTCAGACAGAAGAAAGACCACTAAGTAGCCACTCAGTACCTATGGAGAGGTGACTGAGACTATATAGTAGGCTTGCTACTGTGGTACATGACAGGACAATGAGAAATTTAGGGCATAAATTGAAACAAAACAGGTTCTGACTAAACCTAAGGAAAACATTCCTTATCCCCCAAACATCTCTCAGAGTATACAAACTTCACTCTTTTGAGATTAAATTAAAACCAAAAGATGTGTCACTAATGAGCAGCAGTTCTCTGCTGCTCATTAGTGACACACCAGGGAAAGTTCAAAGTACTCCTCTTTCCCCAAAATGAATTTAAAGCGGGTCCCAGGTAACTAGTATGGACATACTTGTATTGTCCCACACTACTTGCTAATGCAGACATTGCTATCTTAAGAGTTAAGATTTTTCATTTCAGAAGAGGAAAAGGAACTCTAGCATTTTTTTTTTACTCACTTTTTCAGGCTGACAAATTTGGTCCAAGAATAGAAATGCAGGTTAGCTGCTTGCAAGACTGAATCTACACATTGCCAAAAAGTGCAACATACAGCTTTGATGATGAAAGCCCTTCTGAACTGTGCTCCTTGACCATAGTTACGAAGAAACCCTCATGACCTTTTTTATGGTTCCTGCACATTTTGGAAGGCAAGATGAACAAACAAGCATTTTGTTCAGCTCTGATCATCTTGCATTGGATTCTAAATGGCAGACAAGAGCAGTAAAGAAATCTGAAAGTCCACATCAAAGAAGTCAGATGACAGTTCATTCAATTTTTAAACTTTTTCAGTACTCTTGGTGCATAAGGATACAGTTTGATAAGGAGGAGTTGTTTGAGACTGTGAGACCTTACTTAAAAATGCAGATTTACACAAGTGAACATTCCACCAAGATGCTAGTTGATCATGGCAAACATTGTCTTTTTCTGATCAGAAGCCCACATAGTATTTCCAAAAATTTCTATGACAGGAAGATGCCTGCAACTGCAAAAAAAGCCACCTCCACATACATTTGGAAATTAAATCCCTTTTAACAGAAAAAGAACTGCAGAGGAAGCAATATCTCCCATACATTAACCTAGCCACACAGACAAGATACCTCTTGTGCACTTTAGTGTTTTTATTCTCTAAATAGTTGGGCACTGAGGCTGATTGTGCTTATGGAACCTACTAAGTGGCAAGGAAGACAAAGGCCTGGCTACCAGCATTTCTTGAACGTGGAATACCAGAAGATCTCAGGAGTGAATCTGCAGAGTGTATACAGTGTATGAGGCTCTCCTTATCAAACCATACACTTCACAGCAGCAACTGGACATCGAGTACCCCAGATGAAAGCCACTTAAACTGTCGTAGCTCTTTCCTTTTTAAAGATCCTAGAAGACTAAGCCTGCATCAGAAAACTATGTAGAACAATGTAAACAGTATTTTTATTAGAAAAAAGTAACAACAAAGAACTAGCACATTTTATATGTGTAACATTAAGTCGTACTGAAAAAAAAAAAATATATATATATATATATATATATACAAGTGCCAAGTCTTCAAAGACTTTCAGCCTGGGTACCGGATTGGATCATTCTCCACCTACTGCTAGCTCAGGAAGGAAAAAAAAAAAAAAAAAGAAAAGAAAGAACTAGCTAGTCAGCTGACTGTCACATCTACTCTAAGGCTATCCTCCTTTAGAAAATTTAAACAGAAGAACTTACCAATAGCCTTTGTGTAATGTCTGGCTCCAAGTAGCAGCTCTGGAGCTCTGTACCAGAATGTCACCACAACTGGATCCAAGTCTGCCAATGGCTTCAAAGGTGAATTGAACAATCTAGCAAAGCCCATATCAGCTAGAAAAGACAAAACAAAAGATCTTACTCTTGCTGGAGCAAGCCAGAATTAAACATTGCAAAAAAACTATTAGGACTAAAATTCAAAATTGTTAGAATTCACAAATCCAAGTTTCTAAGTAATCAAATCACTCATAACAATACTGGGCCAAATTCATCTTAGGCTACATTTCATTTACTTCCTTTGTAAGACTAGGAAGGATAACATGCAAGTGTTTCCATCGTAATACTGATAAACTATAAATAATACAGATACTCTCTTATTTAAATAAATCCGTGACAGAAGCATAAGATAAGAAACTGGTAATGCTTACAGAATCAGATAACATCCCAAGTTGGAAAAGACCTATGAGGATCACTGATTCTAACTCTGGGCTCCACACAGGACCAATATTCAAATCCTGTGTCTAAGTGTTGCCCCAGCACTCCTTGAACTCCGTCAGTTTGGAGCTGTGCCCACTGCCCTAGGCAGCCTGTTCCATTTCACCACCTTTCCCTAACCCCCAAGATCCTTTCCCCTAACCCCCCCCCCCCGAGCTGACCCTCCCCTGACACAGCCCCATGCCATCCCCTCAGGCCTTGTTGCTGTCACCACAGAGGTGACAGAGCTCAGTCCCTCCACTCCCCTCCGTCTGCTCTTTCAGCTAACTAGTGGAGTTGAAGATAAAGCCAGATAATCACATCCAAAGTGGGCAATGTAGATGAAATAACAACTACTGTAAAAAATAGGGTCAGAAAGGAGTTTTGAGATGAAAGAGTAGGCCTCTAAGTCTAGTGTGCCCTTTCTCTTCAATTTTTACATACAAAATTGAGCAAAGTACTGAAATGACAGCTCACGTGACTGCTATACGTTTATCTAAAGTGCAACAACAAAATGATTGTAGTATAGATTGTTTTGCATTCTTCTCCTTCAGAAAACGAGAGTAAATAGTAATTTGTGAAATTTGTTAGTGTGCACTGTTACAGAGGTGGATTTTAAATGTATGCATTGATTTCATATACATCAAAAATTATCTCTAAAAACAAGTTTGTAAGCAACATTAAGAAATGCCAGAAAGAAAAGCACAAAATCTGGATGTATATTAAAAAAAAAAAAAAAAAAAAAAAAAAAAAAAAAAAAATCACATCTTGTCCAAATCTGTGATTTATCTTCCACCCAAGCTTTGTCTGAATCTTTCTGCTTTCAAAATTACAAAATGTCATATTCTTCTTGCAGTCACCCATATTAGTAGAAGCATATTAATAGAAACTGGTTAATTGATCATTTTCAAATGCAACAACAGTAAACAAACAGAAATGAGGCTCCTCCTTTGTGTTTACCACATGCTTTACTGAAAAAAGAAAACTGTAGAACCATATGACTATGGCTTAAGAGCTGCAAAGGTAACGAAATTTGGGATAAAAACCATCACTGTTGTTTCCTACTTTGATAGCCAAAAAGCTTTTGCGTAGCAAAGCTGCAGACCTCTGCAAACATGTGCTGATGATAACAACATAAAAAATACTTAACGTACTGTATTTGTTTTTAAGTAACAATGCTGTACTAACTAATCTTAGCTGAGTAATGACATTTTTTTCAAAACGTTTACCTATTTTGACTCTTCCTCTTTCAGGACCTTCACCCATTACCAGGATGTTTGCTGGTTTCTGGAAAACCAAAAGCAGAACATTTAATTGACTTTACTTCTGATTATTACTTTTAGGAACAATAAAAATATCTACATTTATTTTGTTAAAACAGTTGTTCTTTAAAATAAAGTATCCTTACACAGCTACAATTACCAGACGTTTGTTTTGCCAACATTTGGTTTTAATGCCTAGTTGCCAATTTCACAATTCAAAAAAAAAATCATGAAATACTTTGACGTTTCACAATAAGAATTGTAATCTTTTATTGTGCTTGCATTCCCTTTTTTTTTTTCTTTTTTACCAGAACGTTCATATTCATTAGTGAGATTTTCTTCCACAGGAAAACATTATACTAGGTGATGTTTACAATATACATAAAAAATCTGGCAAGATCTACTTTTGCCAGTAGAGCTTATAAAAAACTAAGTCAAATATTAGTATGCAAATGTAGAGCCAAGAGTTGCTTTTGTAACATATAGTGAGACTTTCAGAACTATGATTGGTTTTTGTGTATAAATGCTAAAAACTAAGTCTGCAAAAACATTTTTCTTTCCACAAAGTAAGTTGATTTTATGGTATAGCAATTTACATAAAACAGGAATATACACAGAGAGTTACATCACAAGCTTTTTTGCAATATAGATGGAATCTCTACAAGAAGGAAAAATCCTTATAGGCATTTTATGAGTCTACAGTTGTTCCCAACAAGCTGTTTGTGAGCATCATATAAAATCTGCACATGACATCACAGCAATTGTTTGGCAATTAGGATCTAGATTTCCTCACACATCAATAGGCATTCCTTGGAAACTTTTGCCCCATTGTTTTAACAGCTGCAAAATAAAACTGAACAAGATTGAAAACATTAAGTGATTTGTATGAGAAGATACATAAACTTTTGAAACAGAACTTCTGGAAGGCTTTCATCCAAACATTAATTATATTTTAATACACTATTCATAACCCCCAATGCCTGAAAAGGTCTGCCTAAACAGGATTTGTTGAGAATCAGACATCAGAATCTCACTTCTTGATTTCTAACACTTGCTATTATCTAACTGAAAAAATACATTCAAACTACAGTTACAAGTTTGGCTCAAAGTTGCAGTTAATTATTGCATTTATCAAGACTTTGTTTCTTTACATTTTTCCTTTCTTTCCCCTTTCCCAGTCCTCCCCCCCGGCAGATAAAATAAAAACCACACCAAACACCACTACTTCATCTATTCATTCTTCTTACTATCTGACCCAATTAAGTCACTTCCCCCCTTCCTACCCCTGCTGAGTGCTAGATATTGCTTCTTTCCTGACCGCAGCGACAACTTCTCTTTCCCATCTCTAACTGTCCCAAGTGCCACAGCCTCTTTCAGTCCTCTGCACTTCAGAAATGAGCACTACCTCCTGCATTACTTTCCTTTTTTCTTTTTTTCTTTTTAAATCTCAGAACACTTCCCTTTTTCTTCATTCCTTACTATACCTTCAGAAACCACTGGGGAGAAGGGAAAATATGCTCCCTTCTTAGGAAAGGCCATAGGTAGTTTAATTAATTGTAAGTTAAAACTCTTCAAATCTACCACTAAAAAGACCTATTCATTAGGCACTTCATCCCTTAAGTTGATTACTACTAATAGATCACCAATTGCTCAACGTTGGTAAACTAATAATGATGCCAATTTTAAAATGCAAGAAAGGGCTTCTGCCAACTGATCTTAGTCAACTGTCATCTGCAATCCAGGACAAAGATTATACTTGCTCTAAAGGAATATTTAAAGATAATGAAATCTGCACTTCAAAGCAAAGGTACTACACTAAGCTGAGTATCCTGGAGGGCAGAACAATCACCTTCTACTTATTCAGAAACTAGGCAGCAAGGAAAGTGCATAAGGTAGTATGTCATTTTATCTTCATCATAAATCATATAGATAAATCGTCCCAATCAGAACAGCAACAGCTCAGTTTCCTCATCAGAATTCTTCCCTCTGCTCAGCAACCTTGATTGAGACTTGAGTACAAATTAAAATTACTTCCATAGATCTTCAGATTCAGGATTGGGTTTTATACACTGCAAAATGCATTTAGTTGTCAAGTGAACAGAACTGATAAAAAAAAGTAATTACTGCACTGATTTCTCTGTTAGTTCTTTTCTGCACAGAAGAACTATGTTGTTGGAAATAAATTGTGTAATATCAGAAGTTGTGCTAAGATAGAAGTTGAAATCTAAGCAGATAAAGCAGAATTATCAAAACAACTCACAAGACTTGTATTTTCTCTCTAATATTACAAGATTCTTCAAGCAGCATTTTCTACATATAATTTCATCTGCTGACATAGAACTCGATAATCACAGAATAGCTGAGTTTGGAAAGGACCTCAGGACACTTCCAAGTCCAATCTTCTCAGCTAAAAGCCAGGTCAGCTACAGCACGTTACTCAGGCCTGCAGCCAGCTGAGCTTCTACGAAGGAACCTCTACACTCTCCAGACAACCTGTGTGAGTCTTCAGCTACCTTTACAGTAATGTAGTTTACAATCATTGCCTCTTGTAGCGTCACCAGACAGCTTAACTTTCTTTAATTCTTCTTCCACAGTGGTAAGATCCCACCTGAGCATCCTCTTCTTGAGGCTGAACAGACTCAGCTCTTCCAGTCTGAGGAGGACATTCCAACCCTAAAACAGCTTACTGGCTCTATCCATGCAAGCGATACGCCACCTTAGAATCCATGGAAGCAAATAACTTGTCCATTTATGTATTTCAAAGTGTTTTGAAAAGATGTGATTCAGTTCCAAATTCCAAATTTAAATATGTACTCACATTTAACTCACTGCCAATCAAAGTCATATTAGGGCAGTCAACAGAGAAACATGCTCATTTATAAAGTTATCTAATTACATATTAATTATCTCTTGAAAATCATTCTTTCTCAGGGGGGAAAAAAAGGAACAGAGAAGGAATAAAGCACGCAGCAATTGGAAACTTAGCCTTATTCCCCAAGAGCAAGCATGTCTATTGAAGCACCTGAATGATAGGGTTTGAATTCTGGGTGGTCCTGTGTAGAGCCCAGAGCTGGACTCGCTGGTCTCTGTGGGTCCTTTTCAACTCAGGATATTCTAAGATGGTATGAACAGTGCTCAAAAAGAAATACCTCTTCTTATGCTGGGGGTGTGGCTTTAGAGGTTAAACCTTCCTGCAAATATCTCATTACATGTTGTTGCTGTGTGACAGATGGCAGCAGAGGCACAGCCTGACACCCTATCTGATATGGAAGCACAGATGAAGCAAAGGTGTGTCACTGAAACCCTCCATGAGAAAAAAAGGACATTCATTGACACTCGCTGAATGTTGGACCAAACATGGATGTGAGCACAGTGAGGTGGTGCATTTCAGCAATGATAAAAGTGATGGTGGGTCACCTCTACTGGTACAGATTTTGACAACAGCACCATGCAGGCTCTTGCTTATTGCCAGTGAAAATGCACACCTAATGGTGGTGACTGTGTTGAAAAATAGTGTTCTGTAGCTGAGAATTTGCTCTATCAAATGGTGTTATAGTACACTTTTGTCTCATGCTGTAGTTTCCACAGAAATAAACAGGAGGCACTGCTTTCAGGGTGACCTACATACGATTTTATGGCCAGCATTCAGATGCTCACAGAATCCCCACTGGTCTGCAGATCACCATCTCAAAAAGCAGTTTGCATTATGGCAGCTTTCCAAGAGCTGAAAAGTTCTGGTTCAAACACATTCCTTAGGTCAGGAGAACACATCCAAACCTACTTCTTATTTCCCACTCAAGCAAATTAACAGCTTGTTTATCAGCTACAAATAGATAAGAACTTCCCAGAGTTCCTTCTGCTAATCAGAGTTGTTCTCTGGTTAGAAAATAATTTTAACTGCATATACACTGAGCCACACAGAGTATCACTATTCTGACAGTAAACATACACCTTTCTGAGATGACACAAGATAGCCAGTTCCTGTGCCCATTAATTTTTATTTATTCAAAATAAACAGCTTCAAAGAGCTTAAAATGTATGTTACATGTTTGGTGGGCTTTTTATATAATACTTAAACACTGAAAATTAAACCCTCACACATCCCCACCACAAGCAAAGCAAAGGCCTCACCGCCAGCAAACCAACTGGTTCCCTGCAGTAGCAGCTCTGCTCCTTTCAGTCCCTAGATCTAAGGACAAGCACCCAAGCAGGGCAGCAACCTGCAAGCTCTCCAGGTTGAAAATGAGACTGAGTTATTCCAGAGATTTTAATTTGGCATCAGAGAACTTCAGGAAAGTAAGTGTGGAACATCACTGTCATGATGTAAGGGAGAGGACTACTAATGGGAATGCAAACAACTTTTGCTTTTTGGAGAAGGAAGAATCCATCAGTCTCATCTCTGAGACTAGGAGTATTAAACGTCAAAACATTTTACTCTGAGATACTCACTCAGAACACTACTTTAGAATTACAGCCTTCTACAACACAGTCACTGGACAATTGCAAACAGAAGTTACAAAGCTCCATACCTCAGGTATGTTCAGAGCACTTGAAGGTTATAAGCTCCGCTCAAGTTACTGAAACAAATTTTAGAGCTGCATGATGACGAAGAGCTTCATTTTAGGTGGGAAAAGGCATAAACAGTGAAGAGAAAGATCAAACACTTCGAGTAAATCATATCTCATTACTGAGAGAACAGAACTTTATTTAAAGAAGACTAGGAAGCCCTACTCAAAATCATAAACCAACTCCTCCATAACGGGTGAGGTACCTCAGCAACAGCTCTACCTCTGAATAAGTCACATCCCAGCTTATAAACCCCCTATTTTCCCAAAACTCCTCCCTTGCTGTGAGCTCAAAACACCAGCTGCAAAGCAAAGCAAAACTGCTGCCTTTCCACATAATTTGTTGCTATAGGAACAACAGAAACAGTATGAGTTCGAAGTCTCACATTTAAGACCAGCCATAAAATTGAATAGACAAATCCCTGCTGAGCAATACAGTTGAGGTTTGACTGTCTAAAGAGCATTTGCAAAACAAGCAAGGTCAACAGCAACAAGAAACTGGAGCAAAAATCTGAATTATCTGGGGAAAAAAAAAAAGTAGATGACTGTGTTAGTAGATTACTTACAAGTAAAAAGCACAGCTAATAATATTTACTTTTCTGCGTCAGTAAGACAGTGGGAATAAAGCAATTAGCAAATCTTGGTGGGAGTAAATGAAAATGTTGGACTAACAAGTATGTTTTCATAAATAATACAAACATCATAAATGGGATTCACATGGACATCTGTAGCATCTGAACCAATGGGCTCCTATTTAAATACTTAGGAGATTAGAGGAAAGGCTGAAGGAAAACAAACCATCTACAGCCTTCAAAGAGCATAACAGGGCAAAACAGGAACAAGAGCTTAACAATAGATGGCAATACTTCAGTTTTAATGCTTATTGTTATCTCTTTAAGTATAGTGGTGACACTGTTCTTAAGAGATTCGGTGTAGAATTACATTCCTATGAGAACACCTCCACAGGGACACAGCACTTTCCATACACCATTCTTTTTTGTTTATATCCAAAAAAATGTGTTTCCCTTCTGGAATGCATCACAGGACAAAGAATAATCTGAAATTAGGAGGCTTCTATTGTGAGAGATAATGCAAGTCTTATTAATAAAAGCTCTTCACAAAATTAAAGAGATTGGCTTGTGATTAGGTCTTTTCCAGTCTTAATTTAAAAAAAAAAAAAAAAAAAAAAAAAAAAAAAAAAAACAGCAAATAGCACTGTTGATACATAGACACACTTCCAATTCACAAGGAAAAAAAAAACAAAACAAAACAGGCAGTGGTGATTTTCAGCTTACTTTTTAGTACACTACTCCACAAATGAAAAGTTCCCAAACAAGATGACACTGTATGGGCACTGCTCACAAGACCAGGGAGCCAGAAATGAAGAGGGAATGATTTTTAACAGATGTGTAAATGAAACTTTTGCTCTTATCTGCAAGGAAACGTAGGTGCATTTCTGCTCTTCAGCCAATGCTATTCAAACCCAAATACTCTCTTCAGACAAATCCTGAGTACTGCTACTACTGCTTTTGACAACAAAAGATGCAATTAATGTAGGATGGGGGGGAGGGGAGAAGGGAAGGAGGGAAGGAGGGAAGGAAAAAGAGCAATTTATTTCAAGATTTCAGTACGTACTGCAAACTTCCAAATTTTTACCACTTCTAGTTCAATTGCTTCCATAAACTGAAATACATAAAACATTTTATCATCACTTCCCTTTCCTTTTTTAGGAAATGATTTGGTCAATATTTTTCTGATACTGAAGAAATAGACAAAAACATAGCATAAAGAGCAAAATAGGTCTTCACATCTGCTTCCCATTACAACCCCTACATAATGTGAACTCTTATTAGACTTACTGCTCTGATTACACAGCACCACTTCCAACTCATTTTTTTCAGCGAAGTCAATATTCTGGTGATGCTAAAGCTTGTATTATCAGTGTAGATTTGTAATCCACAGTCTTCTTTCACTATTTCTCTGTGCACTGAAGCCACTCAGCTGGCAAAGTATTATCATTAACAAATCCCAGTATGATATTTATCATCTCATTAAAATCAATAAGGATTCTATTATCAAATTGAGCGAGGCCAAATATAAAATTGATTGCCTAAAAAAGCAGTAAGATTACAAAAGTTGCAAAATGTTTTAAAATAATAATCAAATGAAACCAAAACTTATTTATGTCTGAAGAGGTAAAAAAAAAAAAAATGCAAACTGTATAAGTATTTGAAAGCACAGGAATCAGAAGAAAACCACAGAAAACTTATAAAACTAAACTAACCTAACTCCAATAGTCCAGAAGTCACTATTTATGAAAAGAGGAAATACAAATAAATGTGGACATATAAAAACTTCACAGCTAAGTGCTGTCAGATTTTATTTTTATCTTTAAAATGTTTTTAAGACATACTTGATGATCATCAGAAGAATAACAGTGAGAACAAAAGTATTTTCAAATGTACTCATGGTATGGAACAAACTTATTTAATGCAAATATATATTTACTAATATGGTAATAATAAATGTGCCAGCACAATTCTTTTTATATACAGTCTTGCTCCTTATAAAAACAATTTTAAAGTGAAATCTATACAGAAATGAAAAGTGTGGAGATGTATGTCACTATCCAACAACAATAAAATTATGTGCAAGTTTTTTGTTAAGAGATGGAAATTATATTCCATCATAAACAATAGCATCAGAGAAGAATGTTAGCGATTTATTTCATAGCTGATGAAAGGATATGACCAAAATAATCATTAATTTCAGATGCCAGAAATTCTAGTAGCAACAAGAAGCATAGAATTAATCTTGAGCTCTGGGACTTGCAGTGAAATGAGTTGCTGCTAGGAACAAACTGTGCAGAAGATATCCAAAATATTTCTTTGGAATGCCTTAGATAAAGATTTTGGTTAAACACAGTCCTTAACTGTATACATTTTGTGTTGAAGGGGGAAGTTTACCGCTTTCATATCAAAGCCAGCTATCAAAGAAGTATTTTTGTGTTTATATACTCTTACAAAAATCCTCTACGCAAAGGAAAGCAGAAACGCTAAAACCATGTCCAGATCTGCACATACGAAAAAGAATAAATAATTATCTAGCCCATAAGCAACAGCAAAGAGGGAACTACACAGGCTTAAATACCAACTGATTCAAACCATCGTAGAACTCTGGATACTTACCTGGAAAATCATTAAAAAAAAAAAATAAAAAATCACCCAATACTTTGAGCTACAGAAAACCTCTGGGGGTCATCTGGTTTCAACACTGCCCAAAGAAGGGCCAGCTTCTAAGTTAGAGCTGACTTTGAAGTTGAGTCAGAGGTTACTGAGAGTCACAGCCAAGGCAGCTGCAATTCTCCATAGATGGAGATTCTTCAGCCTTTCTGAGCAACCTGTGCCCATGTCTGACAACTGTCATGACCAAAAAAAAACCAACAACATTTCTTACCACTCAACCAAAATGTCTTATTGCAATCTGAGTCTGTCTTCTCCTCCTTCCTGTACTTACTTCTGACGGCTTCATTTTCTCTACAACCTCCCCTCCAGCAGCTAAGCCTACACCGACAGCACTGCATGCTGATAAGCCCAGTGGCCATGAAGGTGCTCACATAGAGCTTTCTGCAGAGTACTCTGGCCATGCAATTGTGCAGCTACACATATAGGGCTGGAAACATGAGCCTGAGATGACAGAGTCAGTTTGGAAGCCCTGCTTGAGGAACACGCCAGAAATGTATTTTACCATGGAAAAGAAAGAGTTCTCATTCTTTTCAACTAAATTGTAACATAAACACACACAATCCAGTCCTCTTTAAGTTGCTATATCTTCAGTTACTCTTTAAAATACCCATCCCTATAATGAAATCAGCATTAGGTAAACTAATTATTTCTCAGTTTTCCTTCATTCTTCATAGATTGGACATTCTTGGGAGAGCTGTTTTAGCATACACCTCAACTGACATTAACTTTTTAAACTCACTCCTGTCAGCACTCTCCAGGAATGGCCAAAACATTCCTGCTCCTTATATGAAATCACTGCTGGAAACAATGGTTTCTAAGGCAATGGCTAGAAAGAATATTTAGTTTATAAACTCAATGCATTTGATCACTGTTGACACAAGAAAAAATTATTCACCTAACTCTATTCTGGGGGTAGTCAGTGGGTAACGTCATTGCAGTTACATCACTGGAAAATGTATTGCAAACACTAGGGATTTACAAATTAATAGTAGTCAGAAGAGAAGAATATAATTTGGGGCTACACAGAAGCTCAGAAATGAAACTATCTTCCCTTCACACCATTTCTCTCAGGTTTCTTATGGCTAATGGTGCATGAAATTACTACAAGACAAAACTGATACTCCAGACAACTTTAGACACTGGGCATTGCTTCTATTATAATAATCTGCACAATGTACTACTAGTGGTTTCACCTCAATTCAGGACAATGTTGTTCGAGTGAAAAAGAATGAACAAAAATGATAATCAAGAGAATGATAAAACATTTGACAGAAATTAAACTTTATGTTGCTATGCAACACTATCCAAAGCATTCTTCTGCTTCTACATAGCACGCCTGAACTCAAAAACTTACTTGTCATCAGAAGGACAAAGAGGGAAGACTGATGAAAACAAAGTAAAATACCATCATAAATGACCAATGAAAAATAAAAAGTCACAGAGCAAATGTTCAAAGAATATACTGAATTCACATTGTCCCTGGGATTTTCAACACACTGCAGTACACACTACAGCAAAATTCCCCATACTCAGGAATCACTTGGGGCCTTGCCGTTAGGATCTCATCTGGGCTCTACGGGAGCAGCAAGCTCAGCACCGGACAAGACTGATTGCTCAATCTCTACTATCCCATTCCTGCAGATGTGCAGGCCCATCATGCTTATGAACAGAAGGCAGACTCGCCTCAAAAGCTGTTCAGCAAAATGTTCTGCTTCCTCTCCTGCAGAGAGGAAATGGATAGAACAAATTCCACTCTTAGAAGTACACAAGCTGCTCTTCTGTGGCTTCAGAAAATATACCAAATGCTCCCAAATTCTACAATCAAGCCAAGTTAGTGCATCTCCACCACGAAGTCCTTATTAGATATTCTTCACACAATCTTTACTAAGAATAACTACCCAAAGGCAAATAAGCTGAGAAAGCACCCCTATGTGAGAAACACTGCAAATACTAACATTTTCTTTACCTTTTTAAAAGCGTAAGATACATAAGCATGACAGAATATTAACACAAGAAAATCTATGACTGATATAAGCTTGGGATGAGAATTTGAGAGAAGAAAATAAGATAATATGATTTATACCTTCCTCCTCACTGCTGGAACTCTTTATTTGTGTTACTTTGTTTCTGTTACAATATCCTGAAAATTAGATCTCATAATTGCTATGCCTAACAATTCCTCCAGTTACAGCACTAAATTCTTCTATTGTCAAATTCTGTGTTTGTTTGTATACAACATTCTGACTGCTTCTCTTATTTTAGTAGGGTTATTAAGACAGGCAAATGGAGCTTTTGGCCAATCTAAGTACAAATAATTGGCAATGAGACTACTGACACACTGATAAAACATTTTGTTAACTGCATTTCACAAAGTATCTTAGCCAGTAAAACTCCAACACCTCCATTCCCTTGGGAGCCTAGTACAGTCAAAGAATTAACAAAGCTTTTCTGACTGCAATAAATATACTATCAAATGAATAGATATAAAAGTAACCCATTTTCATCACAAACCTGATTCCTCTTGGATAGCTTAGATTGATTGAATTAGGTTGAAATATTAAAAGCTCTTTAATGGAAATTTCAAAGGAGGGAAAAAATAAGAAGTAGTGTGATTACTTAGAGTTTTCCCCAGATGGAGTAGGGGAAGCAAAAGCATCCCTTTTTGTCTGCAAACGGACATAGGAATATAGCTTAAGGGACAGAACTACAGAATTACTTCATTTTATTTCAGCATAGAAAGTTTCACCGAAATTTTGAAAAGAAGAAAAAGCATTAATATTTTAACAATTACATTTACATCTTAGCAGCATTTCATATTGTTTAATCAACTCTGACAGCTTTTACATACTCTGCCAGTTTATTATGTACTACAATACTGCTGCATTAATCTGCATCATTTAACCACTTCTCAGATATGCTGCCCTTGTTTGCTCATAATCTCAAGGAATAAAAGATGAGGACCCATCTTTCTGCCCTTCTTTCATACTGAGTCTGAACTGTAGAAGAATCTAATCTTCAGTCAGGTGATCAATTTGCGTGTACCCTATCTTCACAACAATCAATTTCAAGTAATTTTTTTTTTGTGTGTATTTACATGGCCATTCCAGTACACATAAAGGGCACCAAGCACACTGAACTGATATCTCTTGCTTTGCAAAACCATGAATCTGAGATAAGCAAGCTAGCACAATAACAGGAGGGAACACAAAGTACAGTGTGCTTTGCAGAAGAAATAGTGACTGTATAGATAGGGCTCAGGGAGTTTGATGTAATGGCAGGGCACAGACTTGGGGAACATCACCTTCCAAACAAATAATTTAAAAAAAAAAAAAACCACAAAATATCCCGAGTTGGAAGGGATGCACACAGGACCACTCAAAATTCAAACCCTACGTTTGAAAGCATTGTCCCAGCAGAACACAGTGGGACAATCCCTTCCATTTGCTAGCTAGTCACACAAAGCAATGGAGATAGCAGAAGCAAGGGAAAGAAACAAAGGAAACAAAGTGCAACCACAAGCACAGTTGGTGGAACCTAAGAAATGGATACATGCAGGAGAAACAAAAATTGGCCTAGAAAACAGAGATTGAAAACTCAATCTTAGTTCAGGAAAGCACATGTTATTTGAAGTTAGGATCTGGTAAGTCCCTTTTAAAAAAAAGTAATGAAGACAACGAATTATCCTTAAAGTCAAGCATTTACCACAGTTACTTACCAGTCATACATACACTCTAAGAGCTACGTTTTCTTGACTTGGAAAGGATAAATATTTTGATTTCTCAGTTACCACAGTATTTATGCAGCCCAGTAAACATTGATTTTCAATTGCTTTTTTAAAAACGTAAAACAGTTCTTTCTTTGTAGAATTGCATCTCTAATTTGTGTTGTGGTTTCAACAGTCACAGCTGTTCCACAGCAAGATGGAAGCAAAGGCCATAACGCCAGTACATACACTGCACTTGGGCATGAAAACTAGTTCTCACCATCCATGGACTTCTTCTATTGCGGTTTCTAGGTTTTCATTAGAAAAACACCATCCTGGCTTCTCTGCAATATAAAGAGTTTGGTCCTCTTGTACTTGAATCTATAAATCCAGACTACAAAGTGTTCATAAGACATGCTATTGCTCCTGGAAAATGCAAGCTTTCCTCATGCATTTGCTTAAGCAACTAAATGCAGTAGTGGCAGTACATTTCAACAGCACAAATGAGATGTAGCCTCTTTAGAAATAGTTTACATATACATCCATTAAGTAGTCACAACTACATTCTTAGATTTTCCTACTGGCATTTTTGTGTGTAGAATAACACATTTGGAATAGCCTTAGAAACTCATACAGCTAGACAAATAAATTATTTGGGTTAAGTGAAGCGTGAGCTGTCAGCATTTCAACTAACATATAGGCAATTACCATGGGCACAGTCTTAACATATGGTAGCTTGTTCCATTTCATGAAGAGATAAAGGTACCTCTTACAACAGGATGTCACTGGTAAAAGCACACCCACATGCAAGCAATTGACAGGTTTCTCACACTTGTACTCCCAATAAAATTGTCTCCATCAAGAAGACATGCTTGTGTCTGATCTGCAAGCCTCAAACAAAGAGGCTCTCCAGCTTAGATTCACCACGTGTCTGATGAACTAGCTGCAGCAAAGCAGTGGAAAAATTTCTGCAGAGTAATAATAAGTTTATCTGGTTGCTCCAATTTCTTACCATGTTGACAATGTCAACTTAAGATTGACACAATCGCACTTTGTCTCATTCATGAATATTCCATTAAGACTTCCAGAGTATTATGGCACCTCTCAGCCCCCAAAGTTACAATAATCCAGGTAAGATGAAAAATGTACTAAAAACACCTGATAGAGTGATTTGAAATGCTTACAGAAACAATAGTTTCATTAAAAGCTACACATTAGCTGGTAGAACATTCATCTTTCTATCCTAAAATTGCATCTTGATTTGTGGAAAAAGAAGAAAAAAAATGTTAGAATTAGCAGAAGTAACATGGAAGAAGCAAAGCACTTCTTAATGCCCATTTTGCAGGAGCATACAAGAGATTTAGGGAGAAAGAAATTAAATATTTATTTCACAATATTTAGCATGTCAGATGATAAAAGAATACTTCTCCAATATATTCCTAGTAATTTAATTTTTCATTTTATTATCAAATAAAAACTCAAAAGCCAGTTAAGTTAATAGATGCTTTCATGAACAAATACATTAGCTATTAATATTACTCATCCTCAGCGCAAACCAAGAAGTAGTTCTTTACACAAAATAAACAAGTGGTGCTTAAATATTTTAGGTAGCCAAATTAAGACAAGGTGCAGGAGTCTTTCATAAATTAACCACTTTTCAAATGACACGTGAGCACAAAACAAGAAAACAGTAATCTTAGAAAATTTTAACCTAACATGTTATCAGATTTATTAACTTGATCATGTCTCTGTAGTTATTTGCATGACTTTTGTAGTAGTTCTATAGTAAACATCAAAACTCCTCTTACATCTTGGACCGAAATTACTGTAGTGCATCTAATTCTTTGTAGGAGAGCTACTGTTGACTCGGAGTGTCTACAGAAAGTTTTCAGTAGAAATATAAAAGGTTTTGAAATCTATCATTAATCCAGGGCATTTCTGCACTGAAATCCATGGCTGAAGATATTCAGACATCTACAAACTCGCTGCACAAAATGACAGCAAATTTATTAGTGGTGATATGGGATCAGCTTGATACCTCCAAAAAAAAAGCTGTTGTCTATTTTTACACACACTTGCAATAATACTATAATATTTCAGGAAAGTTAACTTTTGTGGAGGTTTTCTGTTTGACATTCACTTCATAAGGGATTTCTATGTTAATCTCCAAATATTTTACAATAATTAAACTATTACAGATCAGAGCTACAGAACGTAGTAATTTATATACGTGACCTTGATTACACTAGTCATTCTTAAAGGCACTAACTGAAGTTAAAACCTGGAAAGCATAGAGTAAGACTTAGCACAAGTGCAACAGCCATAAGAAAGCTGTCCTCAAAGGCTTTTATGAGGCAGAATCATCATCACTGTTGGATCCACTACCAACTTCAGATAAACAAGACTTAGAGACCCTTGATTTTTAACGAATCTATAAGGTTCTTAACTAAGTATGGTAATTTAACTAGATTCTAAAATAAAGGAGGGTCACTGCATCTGGGATGAGTGAGCTTTTCCCTCTACACTGGTCAAAGTAAGCATGCAGAATTCTACCTATGAAAGCCAATGTAATCTCAAAGTTGTGAGGGCCAAAGGGAGAAGCAATAATTACTGACGTGAAGTTGAAGAAAGAGGAGTATTTCAGGGAAGTCAAAGCAGAGTCAAGATTATATGAGTAATGTTGAAGAGGTGGCAAAAGGCAGATCAACAGATAGAGGAATGTGGGCAGAGGAGCAGGAAGTTGGATGCGAATGAAAGATTTGTGTCAAGAAAGAAAACAGAAAAGAAGAGTTGTGAAGAGGGCTGTGTATGCCAAAACCTAAATCTTAAATAGTTCAGAGGTAATTATAATATTTTTCCATTCAACAATTATGCCATTTTTAAAAATGAAAAACAACTTGCATAGGCATGCGGAGGCTATGAAATACCGCCAATTCCTGAGAAATGTTCTATGATTCACGCAAAAAGCATGAGCACGTTGAAGTATGGCAGGTCAAGCTGTCCTAATCATTATTATATTTTTAGTTAAAGAGCTCCAAACATATAGTCTACCTCCAAAGACAGACATGTTTCTCCTAGCTGCTGCAAAGTTGCCCCAACTTCCCAGGAAAAAATTGCGTGTTTTTAGTCATCAAGGTTTATGTTTCACTTTGCTGTTGATGCTGCCAGTCAGTCTTTGGTTATTTTCACAAAACACTGAATGTTTTAAAATGTAAGTAAGCTTCCTTGGGATTTTTTTTTTTTATCATTATTGTTGCTTTTCAAACTTAGGACTCAGTTCCTATTCCTCAAAGCCAGACTACTATTCTCAAAAGCCTACTACGTGACTAGTTATCTCTGAAAAAATTAGCTTTCAGGAAATACCATTAGAGCAGAGCAGTGCTTACAGCAAGTCAAAGTCCTTCAACACAAGAGCTCAGAGGGACACAAGAACCTGGGAAGGACAAACAGATTACACAAACGGGCTTAAGTCCTCTGTTTGCTTCCAATTCTCTCTCCCACTCTGAGGGGACAGTGAGGGAACAACTGTGTGATGCTGAGCTGCCTGCCAGGTTAAACAACATATTCTGTCCTACGCTTTGTATGTGCTATAACTATAATCTAAAAAGCTTCTCTGTATTTGCAACAACCATTTTGAAAATAGTGAAGTTACAAACTTAGAGCATGTCTAGGGTACCTTATTGGAGTCAATAATAGACTTAATATCAATTTAATGACTGGTCATACAATTAAAAATCCAAAAGCTATCCAGCGATTTGACGACTTGAAATCTCTTACTAATAAAATGGAAAAGGATACTTGACCCCTATTCCTGAGCACCATGTTTTCCTAACACTGAAGTGTTTCTCACATACTAAACACCAAAGTAGACATGAACTATAGGAAGACTGAACCCAGAAGGTTGAATTATTTTGCTATCTCAACATACTGGAACCAGTTTAAAAAACAAACAAACAAACAAACACGAAGTCACTGAACGACATTTTAGTTACCAAATGTTATTTTAATGAAATAATCCTCAAAACCAGTATAAAACAGACACTTAAAAATTAACACAGTATCTGTCCAGTTGTTACAATGACAAACACTGGGCAATTTTATCTTACTTTTATGGAGCAGCAAGATATCAAAAGAGTGAGCATTTTTTTTCCAGATAGAAACATGCAGGTAAGCATGCTATTCAGTAACTAATACACCCTAGGCTGCCTTGCTATAACTTGTCTACACAGCCATACCCTCAGCTTTATTTCAATAGAAAAACTAAATTCAAATTACTCAAATACTGCAGTAGGGTTCCAAATTGCATGCACCAAGAAAAACAGCTGCAGCAGCTGAAAATGATACTGCCTCCAGCAGACTGCACCATCTCATTGCTGGAGATAATCACACAGACAGCACATGATGAATGTGGAGATACTCCTTCACCTGAGCCCCACCTTCACCCACAGTTAGGGCTGTGGCCTTTACTGCGTATTGGGGATGCCACCAACAGAGCTCTTGGTCCTCAGGTTGCTCAGATTACCTCCAAAAAGCAGGAATGTGATTTAGGCAATCCATTTCAAACACTGATAAAGACTTTTCAAGAGTGGTCTCATGTACACAACCTAGAGATGAGCGAGATGAGGATCATTCAACATTTATTTTTCCACCTATCTCTACACGACACAATAAAGACAACTGATTCACTGCTACCATGAATCTCCTGCATCCAGTTGTAGCTGTCCGTGCCCAGGAAGAATGGCTGTGCCTCAAGTTCCCAGGAGACACAGGGACAAGCACGGCTTCCAAGGACATCCCACATCCCAGACGCTGCCAGCCACACCAATACATCTGATCACAGTAAAATCAGTAAGAAGCTGCAACAAAATTATACTACTCAGATAACCAGAATTTGGAGCCCACACAATCTAAACACTACATTGTCAAGGCCAGACCGAATGCGGCCCTGTGGAGCCTTATCTGGGGGGAGGCAGCTGTGTCCACAGCTGAGTATTAGAACTGAGCTTTGTGTCCCTTCCAATTGAAGCCATTTCATGATTCTAGCATTTTCAACTGTTTGAACATGAAATTTATTTTTATGTATATGAAAGAATGCCATCACCCTCCCTAAAGAATGTGATAACCTGTTCTCTGTGAAGAAAGACGCCCTGTTTCTGCAAAGACCGCTCCACTTCTCTACTTGTACAAAAGGTTCCCTCCAGCTGACATGGCTGTGTTGCTTGCTACTGCAGCTACAGTAAGGTCAGTGGTTTCTGAAAAAGGATGGATGTCGGAAGAGACAAAGAGGCCTTGAGATAAGTTGAAATAGCAGCTGATCAGTCATCCAGTGCGCAGATGACATCGTTCACATGGAATGAAACTGAGGAAGAAACTACCATCCTTTGTTAGTCACAGCAGCTTACTGGATCACTGATCAGAGATATTTAATTTAAATGCAAGATCATTTGCAACATTATTACAACATCTCAGTAAAGCAGTAATGACTCCACTGTGCTGACAAATGAAGATTACACACAAAAGCAAGTAACGGGATGAACAAATGCAATGTTTCACAAATGCAATGTTTCCCTTTTTTTTTTTCTTGCATTTTTATCTGAATATTTCATGTTCTTGACTATTGTATGTGGTTACACACGGATTAGTTGTATTCAATGATTTTAACATACTTCTTATAAGCTTCACTGATTTCTTTGATTGTAAGTAACAACATGTCAACAACGTGATGTTTGCCCTATTCAGAAAGAATAACGAATCCAGTCAGGAAAAAAAAAAAAAAAGAGATACACACTTGTAACCACCGATACTATGCCAGAAGAGCTACTTTCTCCAAGAAGAGAGAAATAAAAACTTCTAAAAACTGCTGCTGAATTTGTTATTTTTCATTTAGAACACAAAATTCTGTTTGCTCACTCCAAGGGTCAGCTGCACCAGTAAGATTAAGTACATCATGGACTTACTAGAAAGCTTCCCAGAGCTGATGAAATCTGAATGGAGGCTATTGGAAAAGACGACATTTCTTCTGTTTTTTCTTTATCAACAAAATAAATACATACATTCTGGAACAACTTCAATATTTTTGTTCCCTTCTCGCCCTTTTCCCACCTCAGGAAAAGAGATATAAAGCTCACAGGAACCATATGTCATCTGTTGACTTTAGAAGTAAGACACAGCCAAAAAAACATTAAATCGGTACCTTTGTTTCTTCTGACTCATCTGAATTTATATCCAGCCAGAGTTTTATGGGCATAAGCTTGTTTCAGAACCCGAGGCAAAACATTTTTCTTTAACTGTAATTATTTTTATTACTAAAAATTAATCTACAAACATTTCCTTAATATTCTTGCCAGCAGCCAAAGGTATGCATTAGTCAATCTCAAAAAAATTGTTTTTTTCCACGTACTCAATAAATTAGATACTCTGTGCGTGTGTCATCAAAAGCCTTTTTAAAACATTTAAGTTGTTTTTACAGCCAAAGAAGAAAAATTGAAGTTCTGAGTTATGAAGAATGCAACGTTTTGAATAGAGGTCTCTCAATGAACAGAGCAGTACAGTATAGTAGGAAAGTACCTTCAAAGACCATCCAGTCCAACCTGACCACTCCAGGGCCAACCATAAGTTCCAGCATACCACTAAGGGCACTGTCCAAATGCCTCTTGAGCACAGACAATCACAGGGCATCAATCATCCATCTGGGCAAAATGTTCCAGTTTCTGACCAAACTCAGCCAAGAAACATCCCCAATGCCTAGTCTGAGCCTCTCCTGGCACAGTTTTGCACCATTCCCACCCTGCCATTAGTACCAAGGAGCAGAACCCAGCCTGATATTTTCACAGAACAGCCACGGTTGGAAGGGACCTCAAGGATCATGAATCTCCACCTACCCTGCCACATGCAGGGCCACCAACCTCCCCATTTTAATACTAGACAAGGCTGCCCAGGGCCCCATCCAATCTGGCCTTGAACACCTCTAGGGGGCATCCACAATATTTTAAGAAACAGAATGGCCCGGGTTGAAAAGGACCTCAGTGATCATCTATTTTCAATCCCACTGCCAAAGCCAGGGTAGCCAACCACTAGACCAGGCTGCCCAGAAAAAAAAGAAAAAAGTATATGCTAATAAAACTTCATTTACTTTTCAGCATGTAAAGTTTCTGGCTTGCTTGTCTGTGTACACTGACACAAACTACTGTTGTTCCTCAGCAATAAATAAAACGGTATACTCTCTCTTAACAGATCTAACAGAAGAAAATTGTGTTAACCCTACTGATAACAAATGCAAATCGCTTTATAAAACCAACCTTTTCAAATGTGTAGGTATAGCTTTCGCCTTCTTTATACTCAAAAATATGCAAGCTGTGTATAACCACTAATTAGGTTTTTGGACACATGACAGACCCCTCTACTATAAATGGATCACACATATGTGGGACTAAGAGGCCCTAACCCTTCCTGCAGAGTACTGGCCAATAGTGCACGTGGACACACCTCCATATGTCCTTCTCTCACACACCTTTACACACATCCAAAACACAAAATGGTAAGGATTACAGCTACAACTAGTGGTTTTAAAAGTGGTTGTAAGGACAGCAGCAGACAGAATGACTGGCTACTTATTTATAGAAGCTGAGTGCATGCCCAGTCGGGCATGTAGGGGCAGCCTTTCAAGCTGGTGCACAATCCCTGGCAGAGGACAGGACCCAGCCACTCCACATTCCTGCACAGCAGCTGGCTGGCAGGAGAGGGTGCAGGAATCCACAGCTAAATTTACCTTGGATATCAGCATGTTAAAAGGCCTTTTTTAGAAGGGCTGGTGAAAGAGGAGTTCCCTGCACTTGTCATTTTGCACTTTGTCTTCCAAAGCACAGTTTGCCTGCTTGATGAAATACAAACTGCAAGTTCAAAACCTGCTTCTGTTTTCCTGCATTTTAGGTAACTTTTCTGATTACCTGCTGGCCTGGAAAAATTTTGTGGGAGGGAACAGGGAGGAAGAGAGAGTTTAACTACTACACTATACATACTACTACATGTACTACTATACTATAAACTCATAACAATAAGCACTGAGAGATTTTTTGCATTTCAAAGGCTTTGACATGAAAGCAGAGGTAAAATTTAAAATTCTCAGTGAGCTCTTTTGATGTCTTCATACAAAATGCCATTTATTTTAATTCTTAGTCTTTGTTGGTACTTCCATCTCATTAGGATAAGAGTATCAAACAAAAAAAAAAATAGCTAACCAAATAAACCACAGATACGCTGTTTTCACTTAAAGGTTTCATGGCATATAAAGCAGTAAACTACAATTTCAATCCATAAAGAGCTACCAGATTGGGAAACAGAGGTAAAGACAGGTTAAATGAGGTGTGTAACGTGAGAGCAAAGTTCAAAGTCCATGCATGGATCCACGATAAGAGACTGCAGATTTACATAATGGCTACAGGATCATTACTTGGCTGAATTGACAACTGCATGAATAGCCAGCTGGTCAACTGAAAACCTGAAAACTCTTGGAGCTTTACTGAATTTAATAAAACTGAAATGACGGAAATTTACTGAAGTGCTAGTACGCACATAAACGAAGAATCACTTAAAACAGTCATTCTAAATTTTTTCAAATCTAGTAGTAAGATTTAATAATAGATTTTTTCAAATTAAAATTATCAGCAGAGTGAGAAGATAAAACACTAATCAGCTGAAGGACTTCTGAAGAGGCTGGACGTCCACAGGAGCTGCTGATTCCCACAGAAAGCCTCCTGGCAAGCCACTTCACTTCAGGCTTTCCCTTTCCAAGACAACAAAAAGCTCCAGGTGGCTGCAGCTCCAGACAGCCCTATGAGAGAAAAATCACCGCATTTTCCATCATGTGCAGCTTCTCAAAAGGCGCTGGGCTGCAAGACAGGGGAAAGCAGCTTGCCCCGTGTGCCCTGTATGCCAGGTCTCAGCTAGCACTGCCCACTTTACCAGCTTCTGGTGGCTCTTCTCAAAACGTACCATTGGAAAGGCACCACTTTTGTTTCTGCAGTGGTTGTCTACTTAGGGGATTTGCTAAGAAGGCTGAATCTGGAAGCTTACATGTCCAGTCATTCCAAAGGCTGTGTGTAGTCATTGTCTGTACGAACAGACATGATGGCTCAAAATTATATCAAACCTCAGCAGCCTGCTATGTCCTTCCACCAAAATTACCAGATTAGCACTCTATAAATTCTGCAGGTGACAGAAGCACATGAGCACTTTGTAATCTGCTCCAGGAAGAAACACAGACTGATTAGCTTAAGCACTTAATGAAAATAGCTTAATACTGATGACACAGTGCAGCAAAGTACAGAACATATATGCAATCCTCCCCTGATTTTAACGGGCAAGAAGATGGTAATAAAAAAGCTGGAGATGGAACACCAGTGCCAAGTTTTCAAATCACCATCATTGGATTCATCCAAAAAAAAAAAAAGAGAAAAGCAATTGCCTGCTGTCTCAAATTAAAACCCTTCTCTCTGACTGTTAGCTGCAGGGTGGGAGACGAGCCCCAGGGAACTTCGGAATGAAGTAATCAAAGTAAGGATGTGCAGCTAAGAGGTCACTCTCGTCTCAGCCCCCTCCCTGGGATGCTGTGCTCACTAGGAAAGGGGAGCAATCTTCCCAACAACTGTTCTTCAAAATCTGAAGCTTTGTACTTTCCAGGGAGTTGCAGAGAAGTGTTGAATTTGGGGGAAAAAAAAAGTAAGGGAAAACAACAAATAGAGAGCTGCACACTGGAGAAAAAATAAATATCTTTGAAAGCGAGTGTACTGAAATAAAGGGGGAGGAGGTTGCTTTGGAAAAAGAGGGTTGCGCTGACAAAACCACAGGAGAACATGGAAATTTCATCAGCTGAGCCCCACTCTGCAGCTGAAGTAGCAATGAGAGATTTAGGTGTGACTGGACTGAAGAGATGGAACATCACAAAAATCATAAAAGCAAGTCTTCTCTACCAGCGAGAAAAGTGATGCACAGTGGAGTAGCTTACAAGGCAGGTACAGAGAGTACTGTAAGAGAACTGCAGAAACAGGAAAACTTCTGTTGGCTTTTCTCTTTGCCCTCTCCCTTCTAGCTTCTGAAAATATCCTTCTTTGGATTAGTTTGGTTTAGTGAGATTGCTTTTACCTGTTTTTCTTCCCTGTTTTCTACTTCAACACAGTATACTTCAGTCAGAATCCAAACACACGCACACAGTTACTACCTCTACTCTGCTGTGTGCTTAACAGTTTCATATCTCTAAAATATTTGCTGAGTGACAAAAACAATCCTATAGCTTTCACTACAACTGCCTTGCTTCACTGAACAATACCATGATAAGAGCTGTTCTGCAGTACACAAGGACCCTACATCCAGAATTTTCTTCACGATTAAGTCACTTGGTTACAGAAGTCTGACATGTCACCACCACCCATCTGCTTCCACAACTGAAGTAGGAAAAGTCCCCCTTCCTTGCAACTACAGCTCCTGGTCAGGATATTTGCTTTAAATGCCAAAGAAAGTATACTTATACTGGCAGAATAATCTGGAGGACTTGAAAAACAAGCTCCCTCAACTTTTTGTCACATTGGCAAAAATATTCTTTCAAAGAACTGTAACTAGATTCCTCACAAAATGCAATTCAAACCTCCAAAATTTCACACTTCTCATACGTTCAATAAAACAATAATAAATTTCTGGCGCTTATATTATTTTTCCTCAGGCACCAATAAATTTCCAGCTATCCAAATGATTGTGGGAGAGGAAAATTACTGATCACATGTGTAACACTGCCAGCAGACTATGAACAACATCACTGAAGATGAAAGTCTCCACTCTCTCTTATGTCTTACCCTCATCCACTTGGCTTCCACACATAAAACCATCTTGCCCACATACCCACCCTACACCACCATTTTTGCAACTGTCAACTGAACTTTTTAACTTGCATTAGTGCTATACACCCCAGGTTGGAGGAAAATAAGTAGAGGAGAACAGAAAAGACTAGAAGCAGCATGGCCTCCTGCTACATCACTAGGAATTTGCATTTTGAACATAGTTCAGGGAACAACCATGTCTACAATCCACTCTTGCTTGTACCTACATCTTCAAGAATGGTACAAAATGATTAGATTGAAATAAAATGTTCTAAATCTCTGCAATGTTACAACTCACAGATGCCTTTTTGCAGAACACAGATTTTTACTATAAGCTTATCTCCTTACTTGTAAAAGGACATGCATCAAATAAAACATTCTAAAGCTACAGAGATGCAAGCAAGAAAAAAAACAGGAAGTTATTGATCAGTGAGTTTTTAATAGTAAAAGCACTTCAGGAGGTTGGCTCATTTTGACAAGTGAATTTAGTGGGGGGAGGAGGGGAAGGGAGTGAGACAACCATGCTTCTCTGTGAATTTAATTTCCAACATTTGTTTTCAATCAGTATTTTTAATAACATTAGGTAGAAATCTAGAGAAAGACTCAGAACAAGTAGAATCTTACACATCTACTCAGTGAGGTTTCTGTGCACTTCAAACGTCTCTTGGAGATAATACCCCCAGCTCCAGGAGAGTGTGCCCAATTTACAAATAGAAATTACATTTCTCAGGTTCTAAAGGAAGTGCACAAGCAACTAACATTAACCACCAAAGGCTTAATAGCACAAGAAAAACTGCTAGAATACTCTTTTGGTAATACAAACACACACTGTGAACAGTAAATGGAAGATCTCCATTTTCAGATGCCTCACAAAGTAAAGCCCTTGCTGAACCATCCTCTAGGATCTCAGTAATTCACATGCAGGGGAGAAGTGGACGAGCAAATCACAATACTCCGAATTATTGCACTGTACACCTTGCATCTTCTAACTTGATGCTGACTCAAGCTACTGAGCACAACTTAGGGATTTCCTTCAAGTAGATAGCCTGTGATTTCTGCAGAACCTCCTAAAATCCGGAGATGAGTATCAAAAGGATACTTTGAAAGGATGGGGCCCTGGGCAACCTGGAATAGTACCAGATCTGGAGGTTGGCAGCGCTGCTTGTGGCTGGGGGCTTGGAACTTGGTGATCCTTGGGGTCCCTGCCAAACCAAGCCATTCTATGGCTTTCTAATATCTACATTAATAACGCTTTTTCTTAACGAAAGGCTCTAGAAGCTAGCAGAGCCTGCCAAGTCTCCTTCCCTTCCTCTCTCCTCTCACAAGTGGCTTTCAAGAATGCTACTATGTTGAAAACACAAAATTATCTTTGCCCAACAACATGTAATCCAACAACAAAACACCATCTCAAACAACTTGATAGGAGAAAAATCTTAAGTGCTTTTTATAGTCATATCAATTCCAAGGTAAACAATCTGACACCATGATATTCAAAGAAATAAAATTCTGATACTCCTGTCCCATATTCTGCACTGGTTTTAATCTTACCCTACAGAAAGTTGCTGCTAAGTATTCCTAAATGATGAAATTTAACAGCTAAGCAAAAAAAAAAAAAGTTACACCTTAAAGCCATCTCACCCCTTACAGCTATTTCCAGAATAAGAAAACTAGAAACAAAATACTTGAACATCATGAGAAATTAAACTACATAGTACATTAGATTATTTTCTTATTTCTAGATGTACAAGTACAAGCATACCTGGTATTATAATTTGCCTTAGTTTGGGTACTTTCCTAAAATTGGACTTGTGTTGAGGGAGTTTAATCTGAAATAAATCTTACACCAGAACTGGTTAAAGGTAAACACTAATTTAGAGTTGAAATTTAACTAAATCTTTCAAAAACTTTGCACTTTCATGCAAGTTTAAAGGAGCATTTTAGCAATAGACTGAATTGGTATAATGGAAGGTGATGCCAGAACAACCTGCTCTGGTTTCTGCCACCATCTTCAATCTCAGGCTTCTTTTGCACCTTCTGCTGCACACATCCCAGTGAGATTGTTCATGGATCACAAATAACTCATTCTGCAAGAGAAAAGCAAATGCTTTCTGCTGACTTAGCTCCCTGACTGAGCTTACCATAAGTTAGATAAGTGTCACCTGTCAGCTAACTAAAATAGGTGATAATACCATGGCAATATTGAAGAAAAGACTGTGACTGTCTCCTTGTGGCAGAAACTATCCCTTAACTCATGCCCAAGGACATGGTATGTATTGCAAGCCTGTAAGTTCATTCTGCTTGCTCACCAGCTTTGTTACTCTTTAATGATTTTGCTGGCTACTGCCAATCCTAAAAACTGCTTCAGAGTAACAATTTTACCTACCTAGCAATATGAATCCATTTAGAAAAAAAAAAAAATCTTATAAAAGATTTATGTTATAAAATTTTATAAAAGAATAATTATATTATAAGAATTATTATAAATTTATAAAAGAATGAATTTTATAAAAATTTTATAAAATTATAAAAGATTTATGTTATAAAAATAACATTTGTTATTCTATCTCAGGATATTTAAGTTAAGATAACACCAAACTAAGATTTAAATGATGTTACTAATGCTCCTCAAATAGTTCAAAGCAAGTTCTCTACAAAATATCTAACTTGTAATCTTTCTACTTTTTATTGCAACATTTGTTGAATAAACTCTAAAGGTCATTTCCATAGCTGAGGGAAATTTGAGTAATATCATCAAAAATACTCTTAGAGAATCTAATTTAAAAAAAAAAATAATAATAACACCACTTCTATGGATGTTATCCTTGGACTATATCCAAATGCACGCTAAAAATAGTAGGAACAGAGTTATATTAAACCAGGAAAGCACAAGGTGTCTTGATGCAAAATATTGGTTTACATAAAAATAGAAAATATTTTTCCCATGGAAGTAAACTAAAACAGCCAAGGGAAAAAACACCAGACCAATTACTCCTCATCTTAACAAGACGTTGTATGTTTATTTCTTGTTATTACACAAGAAATTCATGCTAGTGAAATTGGGCCTGAGGTAGCAGAAAAAGCAAAAATTACAAGTACGATTTTATGAATAAAAATCATAGAATGGTTTGGGCTGGAAGGGACCTTTAAGATCATGTAGTTCCAATCCCATTTCTATAGGCAGAAACATCTCCCACTAGATCAGATAATCACAAAAATTTTGGTTAACTGAGAATTTAAGTTGTTAACTAGACAAACACAACACCTCCTAATTTCGAAAGCAGACATGACACATACAAAATACCATCACTTCTTATCAGTGGTTAAGATACAAGCCAACAATTTGAAATACCTGAATTCTTCAGAGATGGACAATGATTTTTTAAAAAGCTAACAATTATGAATATACTTCCACATCACTACTGTACCAAGGCAATTTTTAACCTTTTCCTTTCTCTCACAGAGGCACTGAAGAATTAAACTTATTTACATGGGAACACATTAGATTCAGCCAATTTCCATTCTCCCTTCCCAATTATTACTACATCACCCAAGCATTATCACACCAGCGATATGAAAAATAGTCTTTCATGAAAAGCAACCCTTACTTCTCAAAGCTCCAAGAGAAATGATTAACATCAGGCACCAGATTGGTTGCAACACAACAATTGATAAAACTTGCAAAGGAGCAGCACAGGTCATGGTGCTACAGGATAGAAATAGTTTTATGAATACATATTCTTCCATTAAACATAGCTGAACATAGACTTTTCAGGTGCTCCTTTTTAAACTGTGCCTGATTACATCTCAGCTTTCTGGCAAAACAACAGCTGTCTCCATAGGAAAGGAGTAATTGTAGCACAGAAGTCAAAGATGTATTTGCACTTGCTTCCTGCTTTTGCTCACGGCTACCAATCCGAAAACAACAATAAAAGCCCACAAGTATGCTAACATCTGGAATTTATCAGAAAGGTCAACAATAAATAACAAAGAATGAGGTAAAAAAAAAAAAAAAAAGTGATCCATACCAAAACTTGAGCCCTAATTTCAGCCACTTATCAAAATTAAATAAACTTTATTTCAGAAAATATCTGTGATTTCCATTCCAGAGCTGCCTCAATTCGCTCATAGCTTTTAAGAAAACATTCAGTCCACATCCAAAAATTAATCTGAGCACATAACTACTATTAAGTACTTGAGAATAATCTATGTCTTGCTTACAAAACTAAATAAATGATTAGAAGCTTCTGGACATGCAAAACCATTTTGACTGACTAGGGCAACTATGAGAAACATTGAAACAACAGCAGTCACTTCATACACAGATCACACTACACTTCCCACCATAATTCCTACTGATCTTACTCTATCAATGCAGCGTAACTACAAGAAAGGATCTGGAATATTAACCACCACGTAATTGGTATGCTTCATGCTCAAAAATTCAGTTATAATGCAATATCAGCAGACACTATGCCCATGTTGACATTCTTCTTTTTTATAACCACTGCAAGAGATCACTTAAGCATTAGGAGCGATGGGAAATTTTAAGGGAAAAAGGGTAACTAAGACAAGGCAACCGGCTGCCCTTGTAATCTGCAATCAACTTGAAGAGCCACACCAGGTCATGGGAAATTTCTAAGACGACAATCCTTTCAAAGTTCTTTTCCCACGGTCAGAAAAAAATACCACACGGAAAAGAAACACTCCATGAAAAAACTACTCTCTCACTATCTTTTATAGTAACTTGTACGTAAGCCGAACAATGTACAAAGGTAGCAATCACCTTTCTAGTTAAGTGCCTTTTCAAAGTAGTGCACAAACCTCTAAGAATGTTCAACTGATATATTATCAGCTGGCTCATGCACTGTTTGCGGATATTGACATTTGCAATCCTTTCACCGGATCTGTTGTCATTGTTTGAGCTCAGATGACTCAGACACAAACAACGCTATTTTCATGTTTAAAATCACCACTGGTCTCCCACAACAATAACAGGAAGAACTGTACGGATCGATATGCAAGATTACTAACAGGGACTTTTCTCCTCCTACCCAACAAGACACACGTAAAACTTTCTTAACCAGGTAAAGCATGCTGCACTTACCAGATCTCTATGAAGCACCCAGTTCGCATGGAGGTAATGGATTCCATCAAGGATCTGGTAGAGTAGTGATTTAACCATAGATCTTGGCAATTGCATGGGCTTTTTATTTGCTTTTGAGGCACGGTGAAACTTGATTATATGCTAGAAATAAAACAAGCAGAAACGTAAGCTTGTTAGACAACAAAAAAAGAAAATCTTCCAACTTAAAAAAAACTATTAACAATAAGTAATGGAATGAAATGCAAAGTCTGTTGAACTTTGCAATTAAAAAGTAACAGAGTGAGGTGCTCCCAACATCCTTAAACTGTTTTGATCCTCTCAGTTGCTTGAAAAATAGCTGTCAAGCTTTTGATAATTTCTGAAGACTAGCTACTTACCTCCAGTAACATTTCTTGTTCATTCTCCTCCCTCCCTCCTCCCACCATTCCACCTGGGATCCTCCTATCCTCACTGCTGCTAGATCAGAAGCTTCTAAACCAGCAGCACCTATTGGAAAGAGACTTGCACTCCATGTTTCCACATCTTCTATAAAAACCCAGAACCAAGTACCCACCACTACACTTCAATATTGCCCCTAAATAAGAACCTAGCAGAGAAAACTGCAACAGAACAAAAAATCCACATTATTAGGGTGAGATCATGAGCAAGCATCTAAAGATCTTCAAAGTTTTGGCCATATACTTCACTGATGAAGATAAGCCAGTGGTTCTTGAATTACAGAAGTCAGTCAGTCCACAGGACAACAAATACTACTTGAAACTGAGCCCAGGGAATGCAAAATGGATCCCAGCATAAGTCAGTTGAAAGATTAAGAAAAAAAGAATGACAAGATTACTGACATATCATGAAATATTCATAAACTGATTAATATTTATTGTAAGATCTATGTGAAGATCATGTGTCAGGTTTGATTTTGCTGCACCATACAGCAAGAAATAAAATGGGATGAGGCCTTTCTACCTTTTCAATCCTCAGACAAGGTGGAGCTATGCAAGGGACAAACTGATTTTAACACACTGCCACTAAGCAAAAACTTATTCATTCTGATAAAACAAAAAAAAAAAAAAAAAAAAAAACCCTTACTCTTTTCGAAGTAGATTCAAAGAAGCATTTCAAATAACAAAACAGCTTTCAATTACACACTTTTTGTGAGAACAAAGTTGTAAAGACAGTTCGCAGTTGTAACAAAAGCTATTCCAGTGTTAATCTTTAGTGTGGCAAGACTACTAATTACCCCATTTTTGAACAGGATTTGTCCAGTTTCAGATCATCCTCCTCCAAATTTAGGCGACAGCCAATAGTTAGACCTCCACCACCACTCCACATTATGACTATCACTACCAATCCAAATAGAAATGGTTATGGGTTAATGTTTCCTCATGAATAATGTCACCTCTGGCTCTCACCAGAACCTCAGCAACTTCCAATACTTCAGCCGCTGTTAAATTGTAGTTAGCAAAGTTATAGATACTACTATTTAAAAAGAAATTAAGAAGCAAAATCAAGTGCTTATTTCCAATCAACACTAATGTTTCCATTGATACTTCTTACAACGCATAAAACAGGAGTGCCTTTATATTAAAAAAAAAGTTTAAAAATAATCTGTAGGATTAATAGATTTTAATATATAAATGGACACTAAAAAACAAAGCTCTTGGTACCTGATTCTTTAATTGTACAATCACTCTGAAAACAATAAAGGAAAGATTTAAGGAATAATTTCCCTGGACACATTTTCACACGTCATGTCACAAAAAGATTGTCAGAACTTCAACTCAGAATCCGTATCTTCCAGCACTGTACAATGTCACTGGATAACAACTTTCATGTGTTACTACAATATGATTTAAAAAGCAGTAACCACTCTCTAAAACTCAAAATTAATATCTTTATATTAAATTATTAAAAAAAAAAAATACAAGAGCACCACAAGGCAAGAGTTTCAGCACACAGACCCACAAGCCAATCTGAGCCCTTTTTCAAAACACATAAAACCACTAAACAGGATTTCTCTACCCATTTGAAAATTGATTAGAATCCACAGAAAACATTCATATTATAATAAAGGTATACAAAAGAGTCTGCAAAATGGTCTCATAGACCACAACACAACTAAATTAGCACCTCAGGAGGAACTTTACACCTCTAGCCCCAGTAAAGATGCTTGAGTTGCATCTCCTAAATGCAACAACACTAGGCCAGGACCTCTGGTTTCTGCCCTACCCTCCCATGTTCCTGCCTGCTTTCTTCTGAAGAACCAAGAAACCTGATTTTCTTTCTTTCAATACTCAGAACACTGTTGTTTAGTGGACTTCTGTACGGCTCCAGTTCAGGGTCAGTTCTCTGCCCTAAAAATTGACATTTTCATCAATTACTTGGATACAGGACTTGAAGGCATATGATGTAGATTTGCCAATGATACTAAATTATGAGGACGTGTTGATTCCTTCATGGGCAGAGAGGCCTTGAAGAGAGATCTTGACAAACGAGAGGGCTGGGGAATGACCCAGCACGAAATTTAACAAGAACAAGCGCTAGATTCTGCAACTAGAACAGGGGCAGCTCTAACTACATGTACAAACTCAAGGGGGTCAAGAGGCTGAAGAGTAGCCCTGTGAAAAGGGATCTACGGGTTCCAGTGACAGTAAGATGAAATTAAGTCAGCAGTGTATCCTGGCAGCCAGAAGAGCCAACTGTACCTTTGTCTGGAGAGCAAGGAGACTTAATTTAGACAGTGGTTGCAGTGACTGCCTTGAACCTTCTCCCAGTGATAAAGTAAGTACCTGCACAAGATGTGCAGCCATGACAAGCGCCTGAGTTGCTAGAAGTAGTTAAAAGATTGAATAACATTAGAGGTGCAGTGAGATCTGTTAATAATCATAATCCTATAGCAGCTAACAGTGAAAAGAAGTACCTTAGTCCCTGGTGCCAAAGAAAAGCCAAAGTCCTCACACGCACTTCAGTCCTCACTCTCCAACTTCACTACCAAACCTGATACAAAGCTTATGGCAGTAGACACCCAAGATACTTATGACCAAGATCTGCAAGAAAACATACTTACAGCCACCAGTGAATACTGTAAAAAGAAACAAGTACTTGTAATGTGTAACTCCCTGTTAAAAGGCACAGAGGCTCCCTTCAACCAGTCCAACTGAGTCTCAAGAGACACGCTTTCTCCCCATAACCAAGAACTAGGACAACTTTACAATCAGAAAGATTAATATGGTAGAAAGCTGATAGAGGAGCATAACAGCAAAGAGACTAGCAAAGATGGAATGGTGTTACAAAGGGAAAGGAAAGATCTCACCCATCTCTGAAGATCTAGGCTTGCAGTAAGGACTCCACAAGGGACAGATCTCTAACTAGAGATCCTTCCTCAGTGGCAGTCAGCCCTTAAATGCAGTCTAAGAGAGGTGGAGCCAGGCTCCACTCCTTCTGGTCACACAAATGAATTGCCTTCACCTGTGCTCCCAGGGCTGACCCAGCCCTTTCCCCAGGTGTTCAACCAGTGGTTCAAGCCATAACTCAGTTACCATACAGACACTGCCAAAAGAAAAGAAAATATACTTATGACTCATGGAACAGTATTCAGTCTACTAGTTCATGCACCTTGTATGTTACCAAAAGTGTTGAAATAGGCTTGAAAATTGGCTTATGAGGAACTATGTACATTTTCTGAACCTTCCACCATAAGCAATTTAAACAGAACACGAGACAATACAGCTCAAATTCATTTAGTTTGTTCCAAGAAAATCCCTAGTATATACACCCAGTACCCAAATGAGCACTCAAAAAGATCCTAATTTTAGTCTGCTTGTAAGCAAGTCAAACTTATGCACACTGTGGTAGTGTCATCTCATTCCTGATTCCAAGAGCTGCTGTTTACTACAACAGTGGTCAAACAAACAAACAAGCTACATTCAGAAGTTCTCATGAAATTAAGTCCCTAAAAGTGGCATTTCACATGTGTCTGACTAAAAACGTTGCAATATGGGCTGCTACCTCAACAGACATGAGATGATTCACGCAGAAGCTCGATCTTAAGACACAACTCACTGGAAAACCAGATTTCTTGAGTTCTACTGCTTAAATATATTTATTTTTTAATTACATGCATCTCCACCAAACTGAAACAATCTTTTCAAAGCGGGTGCCTCTCCCTGCTGAAGTAAATTGTCTGTGTGCTCTTATTCTCAACAAAATACTTTTTACATATACCCTCAACCAACTTCTGATAAAAGAATACAATTATGTCAGTCAATTTCAATACACCAGTAAAATTAGGCTTTATTATTAAAGAGATGAAGGTTTGATACACATTAAACCTGTGCCAGGGTAAAGAGGATGATTCAGATTACATGGCATCAAGTCTTCTCTCTTCAACGATCAGTACTCAAATACTGTTATATATCAAATGTAAAGCACTTGAAAGGCGAAGGAAAAATAAGAATCTGGAAATGCTAAACATGCATTGTTTGCACAATTTTCAAAAACAGGAAAAAAAGACAGACCCAATTATCTTAATTCACATTTGTTTGCTGTTTCAGGCCTAAGCATAGAACTGATTTCAGGCACTAATGTTTAGACTAAAAAAAATTCTGTTGAGGGTATATCACAAACTAAACTCATATCAAAACAAAAATGGATAGAAGTACTTCTACTGACATTGCATGCATTTCCAATTTCAGCTACATTATGACAGTCAACACATACTAGCCCACACAAAAGAGAAGAGATAAAAATACGTTTCAGTTCCCTCCTTCTTAACAATGCTGTTACATGGTTGTTCTTTAGAATCCCTTTAACTCAAATTGCCAATGAAAAAAAAAAAATCAATTTTCAAGAGACAAAAGGTCAACATTTTGACAGCGAAAGAAGCTTTAACATTCTACGTTTTGATAAACCTGACTTCCTTTAAATATTTATACTTTGAAGCATAGTGAACATAAAACAGATTCAGTATTGTTTTCCCAGGTTTTGTAGGGGTCTCTCTAGTTCTTCCAATTAAGACCAAAATACGTTCAGAAAACAAAACAAAACAAAACAAGAACAACCTTCAAACAGCAATAAAGTCAGAATTCAATCACCCTTTCACTATATACCTGAAATATCCAGTATTCATGTCACTGCTAAATACAAATTATCCTTCAATTCCCACAACCCTGGCAAAAAATAAAGTGAAATAAGGTAAGTGTGAAGTGATTCTCAGACAAGACTACTATCAACAAGGAATGGTGTTGCCATCTGCAAGACGTTCAGCCAGCACTTTTGTGTCAAAAATAACCCCATCTATTTGGAAAGGATAAATCATGCCATAAAGATGACTTTCCATAACAATGCCTGTTGATAAAAATCATATCTTCAAAGCCCACTCTCTTTTGCCCCCATAAATCTTATATTCTTCTATCTTCTAGCAGAATCCTTCATTGCTAAAGACATGTGACAACAGAAGACTACACAGAGAATTGCCTAGTGGACTGGAACTGGATTAAGAGAAAAATACACACATGACTACAGAAAATTAGAAGAGAAATATAAAGCTACTACACTGAGAAAGGTATTTTAACACAAATAAAAATATCTGTAATCAACAAGTATTATCATCATGACTGAAAGCTAAACTGAAACCTAGAGGAAGTAAGAGTTATAACTGATTATATCAGATTTGGAGAAAACTAACCTAGATCTATTATAAAACACTCATGTGATTAAGCACATTTGCAAGGTTGTTGCATAAATTGGTATGCAAAACCCTCACAACTTCTTTTAGCATACAGGAATATTATTCAAAACACTGCTGAAACAGAAACCCATGCATTCAAAATAACTTTTTTTTTTTTTTCTTTAAGTCATTAAAGACCATAGAAGTAAAACAGATATATTAATTAAAGGAATCACACTTTTCCATCCATACGTAGTTTTTCTCTTAGACAATGAAGTCCTAACTGCATACTTGAGGAGGTTAATTAAAAATAGTATTTACTCATGGACTTGAGATTAACTCAGGTATGTGTTAAGTAATTTTGTTTGTTTGTCTGTTTTAATCTAAACATGAATTAATCAGGAGAGAAAATCCGGATACGGTTTGAACGAAAAACATCCAAGATGTTATGAGTAAACACTGAAAAAGTGAAGTCCTTCACTAGAAAAAGAAAGAAGAGATAGTTGGTTCTCTAGCTGTGAACATCTGAAACTGCTTTCAATTAAATAAAACAGACATCAAAGTTCTGAGACTGAAGCAAATTACCAAGAGTTAAAGAAAGAGTGTAGGCCATAATGTATGAGATATTCAATAACAGTGGCTGACACACACCTTCATAACCTTGTGTCAGGCGTCTCTTTTGCACACAGTGAGGTAAAAGCTAAGGAATCTCATATTTACTTCATAGTATAAGCATATGTGAGCAGTGATGACACTGTAGACAATACACTATAAATCAGCACACGTGGCACATTCAATACCTTAAAAATGTTATCAGCTGTCAGAGACTGATAGCCAAGAAAAATCATAAGGAAATCATTTGTGGATCACACTAAATTTTGGCAATTGTTTTAATTAAACATGAATTATAGATCAGTTGGTCAAAAAATCTGCTATATTCTTACACATTCTTTTCTGTAATCCCATTAACACTTTTGCATAGTTTTGTACAACATTACTTGAGAGGCGATGAAGGAAAATCTTTGATCGACTTAGAAATCAGACAGTGAATACATTTGCTAGCAACGATAACATCATAAGTCTTCATCAATGCCTGTGAGAAGTTGTTCTAAACAGGCATGGTTTTCTTTATCCCTTGAAAATGACATCAACAGAAGTTACTGCAAATTATACAGTATGGTGCTATTGTAACTCAAATTTCAGATTTGAGTACACTAATCCTTGGGAACTAAATGCAAAGTTAAAAAAGAATGTTGCTCACTATGAAAGAACTTTTTAATAAGCTTAATTGGCACCATCACTTTTCCTTATTAGAATGGGACAGTTTTCTTCAGCATTACAAAACGAACAGAAAAAGATAGCATCTAACATAGTTCATTCATCTTTTGCCAAATATTTGCAGTACAGAAACTGAAAATGTAATGATTTTAATTAATCTGTTTATAAGTAATGAGCATTTATTCTTCTCATTGAAGCCAGTATGCCATACTAAAGTTGGGCAGCTTTGAATAGAAGGAAGATTCCCATCTTTAAAAACAAGTTCTGCTACGTAACATTAAGATATTTACATTTGAAACTGCATTGGTCTCTGGGAGTCTGTATTTGTCTAGTGATGGCACATCAAGTCAATGCTTATCAAAACTTAAATCTTACTAAATTTGATATCCACAATGAAGAGACTTACTTTGCTTTGAAGTGGTGCTGGGGAAGCACACGGTGTAAACCAATCACAAAAATGTGCCAATCCCCTATTACAGTTCCTACCTCAAACTGCTGGAAGGGCACAAGTTGTAAAGCACAGAAAATGCAAAACACAACACAACACAGACAGAATGACAAGTGGTTGTTATTACTGAAATGTGTTACAAAATCAGTGGATTTTCAGGAGGCTTTTGAAGAGGATAGTGAAGGATCTTTACGTACGTTAATTGGGAGGCTGTTCCATGTGTAGGAGGCAGCGTGGAAAAAGACACAAAGTAGGGAGTGAGCAAAAGAGACAAAAGGGGAATCAAGAGCGATGCTTGGGAAGTGCTGACAGTAAAGGAAATGAGGACCAACGTTAAGCCAGAACCAAGATTGCCTTGAGTATGGCTAACTTTATGCAAGGGAGGAAAACGAATTCCTGCAAAGGCTTAAGAAGCAAGGAAATATGGGCAATTATATAGGAAAGGAGAAATGATTTGTGTAGCATGTCCCATAGGAAAAAAAAAAAAAAAAAAGCAGTAGGAAGTGGGAGACCAGTTCACATCAAATAACTAGTGTAACAAGCATTCAATTTCAAATAATGAAAAAGAACGAAATTCACGGAGATTATGACCAATACTCAGCCAAGTGTAAGGGGTGGTAGGAACATTAGACTGCAGCAATTCTTTAGATAAAGCTGTTAAGTTATGCAAAAAGTCACCATGTTGTGTAAAAAGCAGATGCCCCAAATAAACTTGAATGGAAAAGTTGAGCACCAGTATGTTTTGAGCGTCTCTCAATGTAGCAGTAAAATATGTTTGTCGTGGCTGTTTTTTTAAAAATGAGTAAACTCATGATGATGCACATATAAATTCTGTTCCATACAGAGTTTTATCTGCTGCATTCCTATTCATCATCACTGGCACCAGTTGGGAGAAATATACAGATTCACTGTACACATAAATGTGATGAAGAAAACTTAAAATACAAAGGTGCTACCCTACAGGAGAAATTCAAATACATTTTTAAACATAAAAAGGGACTGAAATCTCATTACTGCAATCGTTCTAAGCCAAAAGTACATTTTTTACATAGTCTGTCTACTTTTCTTCCAGATTACACCTTTTTTTTTTTTTGTCATTTACAAGTACATACACATTAGCTCTTGTACAAAAAAAAATTTAAAAAAACCCAACCACTCTGTCACTATCATAGTATCATTGCAAATAGCAATTTCCATATTACTGAAGCATTAAGAAGTAATATTGGAATTCATTTTTCCACTTCCTCTTTTTTACAGTATTTTCAAAGGAATTATAAACATACTGATTACTAGTCATGTTTGATACCTTTTGGGTTTAAGTCTTAATCCAAGTCCAGGCAATTCACTTCTTACTGAAGTCTTTTCACATTTCACTGGAAATTTACTGACGTGCAAGTCTCTATGCCTCTTCCATATAATCTTAGCACATCAGCAGACCCAATCAATAGTGCTTTTTTTGTTTGTTTGTTTGTTTGTTTAATTTTCATTCCACTCGTACTGCCACAAATTCACTGTTCAAAATTAAATGACAGAATGTTAATGCCATTGTATCTCAGTAAAAGGAGTCAGTAAACAGACCCACTACTTCTTTTTCCTTTTTCTTTGTTAAAACTGCAGGGAAAATAAAATACTAAATAGATTTCCAATCTCTGTTTTAGAAGGTCTCAATTTAGGAATACCATCTTTAACCCTAATTAAATCTTAATGGGATGCTGTTTTAGCTTCAAAATTAAGTCTGGCATTTTAAAAATTCTACAGAGATTTTGCAGGTTTTAAGTGAAAGACCAAAGTGTAATAAGAACAGGATGTCAGGTAGACCCTGAATTACAGAGGAAGAAATGTATGCATCTCTGTGTTATACAAAGGCACATCACACACACTTCAGCTTGTCCAAGCTCCTTTTACACTAGGTCAAACATTCAGGGAAATCTGTACTTACCCACAAGTCATGCTCAGCATAATCAAACAGCAGCCAAACCTTTCTGTCACTGTGAGAAAGGAAAACCTTCTGTAATGCAATCACATTAGGATGCTTCAACTCTCGTAAAAGCTGCAAAGAGAGACAAGCTGCTGTTATTTCCACTTTTGTTAAAAAAAAAGTATTAGTCTTAACCACAACTAAATAAACAATCCTAAACAGGCCCTAGAAGAGAAATACTGTATAACACCATTATCAAAGGTAAACACCAGAATTTTAAAATGTTAGATTGCAGCTGGTGCAGCCCATCAAACTCCTCATGTGGACAACACAGTTAGCGATTACCACACAGTTGTTTAATTTCCCATAATTTTTTGCATTTCATTCCTGTCTCAATTGCCTGAAAGTCTATGGGGTCCTTGTTCTCAGAACATAAGGGTGTTCTGAAAGAAAAGCTTACTAAATAACTGTTATTAATAGATGTTCCAAGTACTCTTCTGTAATCCAGATATAAACCTGAACTTACTGTTTGCCAGAAACAAAACACAACTGGGTCTCATGACTACTATACCCATAATTAAACTGCACATGAAGGCATGCACCACCACTGAAGTCACCGCTCTGACAGATTAAATCAGTCCTCAGAGGGAACTGGGAAGCAGTAATTCCAAAAATATCATTCCCATGGAATCACTTTTTTTTTTTTGAGACACTGCCACCATAAAAATGATTCACTACTTCTGTTTTATCTGAAAATTGCTTGCATCTGCAATGCTACTATATGAATTGCCAAGCATCAGTTTCTAATGGCTAAAAAATAATTAGCATAGACTCCACAGTACATCTGAGACAGACAAATCATCCTCTTTTTTTCCCCTTCAGAAAAAAGACATTAGATGTTAATTTTAGGGTGAAAAAAAAGAAAGTGATTAATTGTAAACCATACTGTCCCTTGGCTACACAGATACTTTTCAAAACAAGAGATCTTCTAAAGAATATTAAAATAATTAAAATCATTTCAGTTTTCCAGGAAATTAAATAATGTAAATGTTTCTTTTCTAGCATGCAGGAAGTGTTTTCTTCTGTTTCTTCCTTTCCCTAACACAAAGGGTTAGCCAGCTCTGAAAGATGTTCCTACCTAATGAACTCATAAGCAGTCCTTGTCAGGTATCACATTTTATCACTTAAACAGTAACATTAACTCTTAAATTATAAACTATCAGAAAACTAAAGATTATAATTGTGTCTCCTTGACGTATATTAAAAAAAATACTGCCATATACCCTTTTTTTTTTTTTTAAGCAATGCTACAACTATTTTCCAGTATGGATTGCTTCTGACTTTACACTGTTTTAAATAAAGTAAAAAAAATCTTATATAGCAGGAACTTTTTTATTGTTACTTTTTTTTTTTTATTTTTTTAAAGACACTGTTACCAATAACATTGAGATAAAATAATTTTGAATTTTGAAACAGTCAGTGAGATGAAGCATTCTCTCAAGAACTCAGCAGGAAGAAATAGCCAAACAGCACCGAACTCCATAATGAAAACCAGCATATTATAGAAACGTTGACAGAAGTTCTATGTACAGCATAAGAACAAAAACAATGCCTGAAGCATTCTGCATTAACTACACAAAGGAGACAAGCATGCATACATTCTTCAGTTCTAAGCAACAGTGTGCTCAAGCCAAGCCGAGCAGAGCACTTGTGTAGTGGTGGTCACGTGCCAGATTAATAAGCAAAGCCTGAAACCCTTCCTTTTCATGGAAGCCACGTGAAAGCACTGTCCCTTTTCAAAAAAAAGTGGTACATTTCTTATCCACAACAATGAAATGCACTCATTTATAACAAGTAGGCTATTTTTAATGCATTTTTTTCCTCATCTTTTGATGCACCTTGGATGAAATAACAAGCAACATTGAATAAAATCTCCCACATGAAAGAATCAAACTCATGCTGGTTTGATCTTAAACACTGACTTTTGCAAAAACCACAAGGAAGAAATCATTATGTTACTGTGATGTTATACATGTTGAGCCTCCACCAGAACTTCTGTATCTGAATGGAGTACTTATAAGCAGTCAGAGATGGAAAGAGGTCTCAAATTAACAAACTCTGCTTATCCATGTTACAGGCACTCTCTACCTGCATGCTTTTCAAGTCTACTCTGCTCTGAAAGTAAATTAACATTATTACAGAATTTTTGAGAGGTTACCTAGCAATTTTTCCTAATTATAATGGAAGCTGGATATGTCCCAGTAAATCATAGAATCACTCAGGTTGGAAAAGACCTTAAAGATCATCAAGTCCAACCACTCACTGACTGGAAGCTGGCAAATGTCCCACATTTCAAAAAGAAGACCCCAGTAATCATAAGCCTGTCAGTCTCACCTCCGTGCCTTGCAAAATTACAGAGATTATTCTGAGAGCTATTGAAAAGCATCTGAAAGACAAAGCAGCCATTGGTCACAGCCAACTCGGGTTCATAATGGGAAAGGCTTGCTTAATTAATTTAATTTCCCTTTTATGATAAGGTTACTCACCTTAGTCGACCAAAGGATTTTTGGATTGCAACAAAGCTTTCAGTACAGCTTCTCACAGTATCCATCTGGACAAAACAGCCAGCACACAGCTGGATGAACACACAATGCAATGGGTGATGGGTAAAGCTCGAGTTATAGCAAACAGGGCTAAATCAGGCTGGCTGCTTTTTCTAGGGTTCATCAGGATTCCATTGTGGGGGCAGTTCTCTTCAATGTTTTGTCAGCGACTTGGATACAGGACTTAACAGCATACTAATTGAATTTGCAAACAACTCCGCATCAACCCCATTTAACTACACTGTCTTCTTTTTTTTTTTTTTTAAACTAAACTGCTCCATAAGTATGTACTGCTTTAAAGGAAGCCAGGGCAGTATCCAGTTCTTCAGTTAACCTTAAACTAGAATATAAGGGCCTTACATCAGACTTGCCACTTCTGTTTTTTGACTGTTTCTGCTATGATGGGAAGCAGTTGTCTTGTCATTGCGCAGGTTGAAAATGAATCCAAATTCAAGCTCTCTGAATGAGGGAATTCTTCCTTAAATACATTATCAAACAGGAAGTGTGGGGCAAAAAGGACAAAAAGGAGAGGTTTAAGACTACATTTAGATAAAACTGTAGCCTAATCTAATGGCTCACCTCACAGTTTCACCCTTCTGCTATTCACTTGATGAGCTGTCACATGCCAAATATGTAACAGTTGTGAAATGGCTGCACGACAATTCTTCACCATAAACACATTTCACAAACGTGTACTGTGGTTGCACCTAGAATCCCAAGGACAACTTCAGAGCCATGGTAAATCATTCTCCACAGCTTTTCTGAAACACAGATTACTGCATAAACTTTGAACATATAAAATAGAGGAATAAAATACAATACTATTTTTTTCTGAGGGCTTGTGAAGAACTGGGAGATTGGGTTAATTCAAAGCTCAAGGCAGAAGGAACTAATACACTGTTTTTGTATTTGTAAGATTCCAGTCTTCATGACCACACTTTATTACAAAAAATAATCCAAACATAAAAAATTTGCAACTGCTAGAATTTATTATCAACTGAACACAGCACCCTATCTTAACAGTGCTTCAGCTTACTGTTCTTTCTCTACAATTCCATTTCCATTATGCTCAATTTGCAGTAAAACTCTAGTAAGAATCTGTCTCTTAGGTGACATACAATACACTTCCTTCTTGTTAACAGCACACAGAGCCATTTTAGTCTTAAAGTCTTTGGGAAAGGCATCAGTTTGCACTGTCAACATTCTGTGCAATTTCGGATTTAGACAATAAATCCCATGCTAGCTGAGGTATTTACAGGAGAGAAAGGGATGTACTGACAAACTCATAATCTTTGTGATACTGCTTTAAAATAATATATACAGTTTTTACCTGGGCTTAAACATCTCCCTCTCCACACACACACACACACACACACACACACACACACACACACACACACACTAACTTCCTGAAAAGGGGAAAAGGCAATTAAAGGAACAAACAATCTATCCCGCAACAAGGGAAGAAAAGCTTGCCCAATTACTGTAGCAAATCAACTACTAAAAAGAATTAATATTGATACCCACTAAAATACAAAGGTGTGAGCACCAAAGACAAAAGACATAATTATGCTAAAAGGCACAACTACAGCACTAGGAAAACAAACAACTGCTATCAGATAAAGTCACCCTCAAAGATGGCACCTCAAACACCAAAGTTCAGGAACAGCTTCTCAAAAGCAATGAAAACAGCACCTCATTTGCAGTTTGATCATGACAGGAAATTCATTACTTAATGACTCCAATTTAACCATCTGCCACTAGATTCAGTGATGCAACATCTATGAAATACCTAGCTTTTATAGAAACTTTCAGAAAAGGTAATTTGGTGGGGTCTTATTGATCACCTCCAGGAGATGAAAGTATTGACAGACAGCTCCTACAGTAGCTTGTTTTAAGCTCTTTGAACTTAGGCTACACACTGTCTATCAATATACCACACAAGTAACTTTTGTATCATGAGCAGTTAGGAAGTCTCTTGCTCTTTTGCATTAAGGAAGTTCTGCTTTCTATAAAAAACTACTTCTGTAAGAAGGACAGAAGAGAGTTTCATTGTTACTACCATAAACAAAATGATCAATTCTGAAGGTGTTTAGCCCTCTTAAAAATAGTCAGGCAGTACATTTCTAAAGGAAACAACTTCCACAGTTTTTCCATCATCAGGTAAAATAATGCTTTCTTTCTACCACCTACAAAATCAGGGTGAACACAGACCCTTTCATCTCACTGTGAAACTAAGAAAAAGGAAAATCAGAGAAAATAGGAAGACAAACACTACCGTCAATATCTACACCCACAAGTCTTGCAGTAAACACATACTATGTCAGTGAAGACAAAACATCACCTTCAGAAGCAAATTCTGAAGTCAGATCATCTCATCTAAGAGGTATTCCCATCTTCCAGTTTACTCTGGTCTTCCGATCCTAGTTAATCCACTCCGGAATACCCCTGGTAATTTCTTTGATGGAAATATACTCAGTGATGCACTTAACTGCTTTCAAAGTTAGAACCAAAACCTTCAACTGACAGAGATGTGGATCAGAAGTTGTCATAGGAAAGATCCAAATGTAAACCTAATGGCTCACAATGGCAGTTGTACCCTGAAGAATCAGAACTGCTGTCTTGTGTGATGAATGTATTTAAAGCCTCTAGGATCAATGAAGTTACTTTAAAATTGAAGCTGGGATTTTCAAAGAACCTAAAGATCATTATTTTAATCCTACAGAAGCTCTTTAAGAATTCCAACCTATTAAGATGTTATTAATCAAGACTAGATCCTCTCCTCCATGTTATTACTATTATTCTTTTCACACAGACACTCTAATGCCTATTAGAATACTGAGTTCAAGCTGCAGCTTTTCCCTCAGGGAGGCAAATGGGCCTCTCTCAAAGTATAAACAGGCAGCTATTAAGTTTATTAAATTTGTAAAAACAATTCTTTGTTAACTTTAACTTGTGCTAAGGGTCCCAGAAATATCAGGAAGAAGAAAAAAAAACAACGGACAGTAAAAATTCCACTTACAAAGGTATTGCACAGTTGAAGTCAAAAGAGTGCCTTTACTCAGCCACAGCTTCAAAGTGAACAGGTACAGAGGGCCCAGGTATCAGCCCATACAGCCATAAGCTGTTGGATGTAAACATATGTATAAGAAGTCTCACAGAAAGATGTGGGCAGCATATACAGATGGATACACTTACACATGAAAGTTACACATACACATGAAAGTTAAACAGCAGCCTACACACGGCTTCAGAGAGCAGATAGCTTTTCGCAAACCGCTCTGTTTGAATCCTATCCTTGGACAGACATCAGAATGCAAAACCAAGCTGGAGAGACAGACTAAAATGCCAAAAATACAGCTAACATTCTTACCTTAACTGCTCTGAGCCCTGTCTCACATTGCAAGGCACATTCTACATGAAAACAGACAGGCTACACTATTTTAAACACAAATTTAAGCAGTCTCTTATTCTATCTAGTTCTCTTATTTTACTGTAAGCAGTCCTCACCCCTCCAATTCCGCTTTATGCTTCCTCCAACCATCTCAACCAAGCAGCTCCTAAACTGCAAGAACTGCAATCTTTCATAAGAGAAAGACAAAGTTAGTTCCAAAAAATAAATATGAGAAGACATTGCACAGAATCTAGCCAGTAACACACCAAATGTTAGGACAGGAAGAGGACAAAAAGCTGTCACATCCTACGACTATGACAATGATTAAGAAAGTATTTATAGAATAAATATTTTCATTTCAAGAGCTGAAAAAATAATGGTATTCTGAAACAAAAGCACAGCAAAAGATTTCCAAAATATCATTCTTACCTAATAAAAATTAATAGAAACTAGAGTGACTGCATTTTAAATTCCTGAGGTTCCCAGCAAAAGCAAGTTAGCCTTAGCATGTTTCTTTAAGTATAACAATTATTTCCACGGACTTTCAAAAATAAAGAAAAGACTACTGTAAAATTATTCCTCAAGCAAGAAAAAAGTTAATTTTTAATACACCTATATAAGGAAATGCTGATGTCAAGGACATATGATAGCAACTTGGCTCCAGTGCACACACCCTCACACAGAGGGTGGTGACGCACTGGAACAGGTTGCCCAAGGAGGCTGTGGATGCCCCATCCTTGGAGGCATTCAAGGCCAGGCTGGATGTGGCTCTGGGCAGTCTGGTTTAGTGGTTGGTGACCCTGCACATAGTGTGGGGGTTGAAACTCAATGATCTTTGGGGTTCTTTTCAACCCAGGCCATTCTATGATTCTATGAATAGAGAAATTTAAGCTCTCTCTCTCCACAGATCTTTTCCTTATTTGATCCACAGCAAAATAAAAGAACATTCATCCATTTGGATAACACCAACAAGTAATTTGAAAATACCTATATGAAGCAAACTGCTGAAAAGTCATCGATTTCATATTGATTTTTTTGTCTGAATTTCCTTTGCAGTTGACTAGACAAAAAATTTGTTCTGTTACTGAAAAGATACTTAGCCACAAAGCTACCTAAGAACAGTCTTTATAATGGGGGGGGGGGGGGGGGCAGGGGGGTGGAAATCACAAAAACTGCTAACATATTTTTAAATTCAGAAGTGTTGTCACACAATTTCACAAACCTAAACATTTGGTCTGGCTTTTCAAACTGCACTTGATCTACGTGTACCCTGCTTGTTTTTGCACTTTCCTGATTTCCTGGCCATCCCTGCTCTTGCACTGTATCTCACAAAAATAAACAGTGCCAGCAACTGATGTTGCACACACCTGCAGAAGGATAACAAACACGATCAGACATGAAATCTGATCAACCCTCAATTTTTTAAAGGCTTTCCTCTCAAAAGTACTTACACAAGAAACATTACATAAATTAGAGTAAGAGGAATAGCACTTCTGCTTTCGTAATTTTATAGAAGAGAAAGACCACATGTCCAAACCTACACATGACAAACTATTACTTTGTCACATTTTCATACTCTCCTAATTTTATACTTCTCAATGCAGGCTTGCAGAAACAGTATCAGAATGAGCTATATTTTAGTACCTATTAATGAAATAGAGACACATTCATCCACTGAAAAAGTCAAGATTTTTCAAAAAAAAAAAAAAAAAAAAATTTATATAAACATAAGCTTTCCTTCGCAAAAGAGGGAGCCTTTTAGTTCCTAGGACAAGGAAGGCATGCATTCAGTTTGAAAAGCTTATAAGTAACAATCTGATTATTATTTTGTTTACAAAATACTTTGCTTTATTTTGAAAGTTTACTTGACTTTTGTTTTGTCCTCTACTTGACTTTTTCCTTTGTATTTTTATTATTAAACCAAATTTTCATTTTTGTGATGCTATTTTCCACAGTCCATGTGTTCTAAATTACACAACATAAATTAATATCATAGAATCACAGAATCCTTAGAGCTGGAAGGGACCTTAGATGGAAAGGCCATCTAGTCCAACTCCCCTGCAGTGAACAAGGACATCACAGCCAGATCAGGTTGCCCAGAACCTGATCCAGCCTGGCCTTGAATGCCGCCGGGGACGGGGCTTCCACCACCTCCCTGGGCAACCTGTTCCACTGCCTCACCATCCATACTGTAAAAGACTTTCCTTATAACCAACCCAAATGTATCCTTTTTAAGTTTGAAACCATCTCCCCTCATCCTATTACCACAGACCCTGCTAAAGAGTCTTGTCCCCTTCTTTCTTAGATCCCATCTTTAGATTTTGAAATGTTGCAATGGGTCTCCCTGGTAGCTTCTCCTCTCAAGGCTGAACAGCCCTAGTTCTCTTAGCCTGTCTTCATAGGAGAGGCGTTCCATCCCTTGGATCACATTTGTGGCCCCCCTCTGGCTATGCTCTAATAGGTCTATGTCTCTCTTGTACTGGGGACTCCACATCTGGATGTAGTACTCCAGGTGAACCCTCACCAGCACCACAGAGTAGAGGGGCAGCATCATCTTCCCTGACCTACTGGCCACACTTCTTTTCATGTGGCCCAGGATACACTTGGGTTTCTGGGCTCGCTGCCTCATATCCAGCTTGCCATCCACCAGTTTATATCCAGTGTGCCATCCACCAACAAGTTATACAAGTTATTTGACAGTTTCCATGAAAATACAGTATAGATTATGAAGAAACTTCCACTCAACATCTTAGATCCTGTTAGTGATAAGGGCACAGACTCCCAACTTGGTAAATACATCCACTGAGCTCAGAAATGAAGATCTGTGCCTCTTCAATGCTTCCAACACTGAAGTCCACTATCACATTACATGAAAATTCCTTGTCTTTGTTTCTGTCCAGACCCAGAGCTTATCAAGCACAACACTGCTGAACTGCTCAACATCCCTCTTCACCCTTATAAGCAAATCCTCTGCCTAAGACACCTGTAAAATTATATCTGCAAGAAGTTCTCAGACTAGATAAAACAGATTATGCTCAGTAACAAAATGGCTGGGAGACTACCAGCATCTCCTCTTAATCCTCTTAATCTTAAACTCCCATGAAGGGGAAACCTCTGTTTCACTGCACTGCTGAACGAAAGGAACAGAGTTGCTGAAAGGACAGAGCTCAAGTGCATAAGACCTCATGACAATATTCCCCATTAAGTATCATGGAAATACTAGATTTTTCAGGAAGGAATGTTATAATCTTGTACATTGCAGTTTTCAAGAACAGTGCTACACAACAAAAATGTTATGTGTTTTTATATATCAAAGTTAAAAAAAAAATTCTTACATTCTTACAGACAGAGAGCAAAAAAAGGAAAAGGAAAAATACAGGCAGAAAAATTGATGGCTATTCTTCATATGTACTCATTCTACCTATTCCAGACTGGTAGGCAGGAGCTTTGATGTATCATTTATATTTCAAGTCATCTTTAAGTCACAGTTAAGAATTCAAAACATTAAGCACATTAAACCTTGCTCCCTACATGAATTAAATGAATCCGAATAATGGCATCCATTAAAGTTTGATGTACTTCATTCATCTGGTGTATGTAAATGCTTTACCTCTCATTAAACAAGCTAATAGACAAGCCTACAGCTACAAGTATCAATTCAGTTTAATACCACACTCAAAGAAAGAAACTTGACTGCAGACTTGAGAGAAAGTGAATGTTTTTTGGTTCTTGACTTCATTAATTTGGGTCTGTTTAAAATCAGAAAAAAAAAACCTGCACCACTTTACAGTCAGGTTTCTCATATGCTCTTTCAGGATAACACTTAAGAATGTCACTCTGTCAAAGCTTTTATTAAGAATTATAAAAGTAATTAGTCTGTTGGCAATTATATACAACAAACTCAGCATTTTGCTCCAGAAGCATAAGGCTAGAACATTCTTAGTGTTGATTAAGACCATTAAATTTGTTATGTCTTTGCTCATAGCTTTTCACTTTTTACCCAAATCTTCAGCAAGCTTTTAGACACACATTAGGCAAATCTAACGTGTGAAGCAAGCTAAAACAAGATGTTCACTGGCTGTCTCTCAAGTCATTAAACGCCTACCACAAGATTCCTCTCATACTCTCATGATCAGCCTGCAACTGGGGAAAAAAAAGTCAGTTTGTAATCTAATGTCTATTTCCTCGTTCTTCAATTAAATATGAAAAGTTATTCGATGAGGCCATGAAGATAGCAGAACCAGCATTTCCCCCAATAAGGACTGATAAATATGGGAGGGCTCAAAAGATTGGTAAATATAACTCACAGAACTGCTTGAGTAGAGATGAAAATATAAACAACACTCAAATATGTTCATATGGCAAGCCCTTAAGAACAACAGCAGCTTTCTAAGAGAGGTTTTGAAAGAATGTTAGGTAATAAAATGGAGAAAACTAGTAACTGGCTAATATTTACCACCATGAGAGCCTATGGTATTCTCCATTTCATCTTCCACTGAGAATAACCTCTCTCTCAACTAAATCCTACTGCAAATGGGTATGGAACTTTTTGCCGAAGGCAGCAAAAGCAGTGTGGCCCTGAAAATAACATCCCACAAACAGACGTTAGACTTTCTTCCTGAGAACTGAGAGTGAATACTTTCCCAGATAATAAGCAGAAATGAGTAATTGGAAATCATTCTCAAGACCTACAACAGAACTATTCCAGACCTGATATATCTCATTAAGCTTGCAATTAGAAGTAACAAATAGCATGTTTATAATCCCCAACCAAAATGACAGAGTTCCTTTACACCCACCTTCTTTCTGGAATAACAACTTCAGACTGCCTAGAGAAAGGGGAGTGCATCTGTCAGAACTTAGGAAAGTTTCTTACACAATTATAACCTACTTCTAAATCCTTGAGAATGCAGCGAACCTTCTGCCTCTTTATCACTCCTAACTCTGCAGAACATTTAATTGCATGGATCAACATTTCCCAGTTAGACAGTAGTGAAAGTCTCACTGTAAATGGCTAGTTACAGGAACTCTACTGAGGACAAAATATGTAACACATGCTTACTCAAAGAAAGATGACCTGCAGTACTTGACTCAGTTTCAAGGCTAATTTTGAGTCTGCTTACTATCGTGTCCATGACACAGCTGAAGCAAACGCCAAGGAAAAGAGCGTGCAAAGAAGCACAGAAACAGCACAAGTGTTCAGTGCTATGCACAGTCAGCTTCCAGCAAGCCATTGCTTCAGGGACGTGAAACCACCTTAAATCAAGGTCCTTCATTGTTTTTGTGTTTGCTTCATTAATACTCCTCATTAATAAAGTTCTTCAACTCGGTCGTATGCTTTGCCCTCTACAATATTTGGAGCTGTGTTTCAAAACCAAAGTTGTATTGCGGAGAGATTTACTACTTTCATTCAGTTGCTCTTGTTTTTCTGTTCCAGTAAGCACTGAATAACTATTCTCCAATTAACTTTCTCACAAAGTTTTGTAATTTCAGACCTTCTTCAGTTTTCCCTCCCTTCCAAGCTGCAATTTCCCAGTCTATTTTTTCTCTGATTATATGGAGGTACTTTTGCATCACTAACTTCATTGACTCTTATTTCCTTTTATCCTGCCTGAGGTGGAGAAGGATCTAAATGACACAGACACTCAACATCTGAATGCGTCAGGGATTTATGAGGTAGATCACATCTGCTTTATTCTCAGCTCTTGACTTGAGCAATTCACTTTAAAGCCATTCTAGCAACTTTGAATTTGCCTTTTGGACTGCTTGGAACTGTTTGCAGTGCAATAGTGAGAATGTTTTTCCTCCTGCCCTCAACCTGTACCAATAATGATCATTCAGATCCATCACCGCCTATATACAGATAGTGTGTTTTTCCCCATTTCCACTACTTTAAAATTCAATGTTGATAAATGCAAACAATTTCAACCACACAAACTACTCAATACGGAGATCTTTTTGCACTTCTGCATTGGTTACTAGAGAAACAAAACAAAGCTAACTAGTTTTGTACTATCAGCAAACTGTCATCCAACTCCTCACTTTCTCTTGGGGAATGTTATTTGTCCATATTCAGTAGAAAAAGGCTCACAGAACCTTTAGAGCTGTTAAACAATGCACTTGAGAGAACTCTGACATTGAAACAATGGAAAACATTTCACCCATTTTCCTCCTGCTTTAGATTAGTCCCTACAGAGTAGGCTGCCTCCTGCAGCAAGGGAGAGGCAGAGGAGGAGTAGGTGGGGCAAACAACTCGAAGCAGGAGCATAGCTCATACACTGCAGCCAGCAGCAACACCATAAGCGGGAGGGCCGGTGGAGCCAGATTGAACCGTGAAGAAATGCACGACCTTGGAGAAAGAGCTGGGCTGAAAGGGAGTGAACAACACAGAAAAATAAAACCAAAGCAAAAAGACTGGTTGAGGGGAAAACAAAGGGCAAAGACAGAAAACGTCAGGGGTTTAAGAGGTGCACAGAAAAGCATCCAAGATAGCAAACCACACCCCTAACCTCGGCACAAAGTCCAAATCCCCAATCAACCCACTGGCAAATGCGCCCTCCTCCTTTCTTCTTTTAAGCCTTAGTTACTGTGACAGGAGGGCTTGTATGACAGCATGCCAATGTCTGTGGTGTGAGCAGGAGGTCAGAAAGAAGACAGAAAATGAGGCATAAGGAGAGGAAGGCACTGCAGAAAGAAAAAAAAGAAAGAAAAAAGAGGAGGTATAGGAAGAAGCTTCTGTTTCTAGGATAGACAACAGAATAATATGTAGTAACTGCCATTTGTTTTTCTTCAAAGCATGACCTTCAGGAATAAAAGTAGTCAGGTTTGTACAGAAAGGGAAGAAAGAAAAAAGCGAAAGGCTCAAAGAAAATGTCAAGGGCAGTGTAAAGAATCTGGATTGAATATACATGATACAATTATTCTGTAGAAATGGAGAAAAAACTTGTGAAAGCAGGTGCCAAATCTGCAGAAACCAAGTGTAAAATTTCATTATAAGCATTAGTAGCACACAAACAGAGCAGCAAAAGTAGTAAATATTGCTTCTGACAGACCCTGTGATAGAGTGATAGAGTGGGAAACAAAAGAATCAAAAAGTACATCAACAGAGGAAAAGCAAGCCAGAACAGGAGAATACGAGCAGTCATGAATTCTTATACACCAGGAACCACAAGGAAGTCTAAGCAACCAAAAAGGAAGGGTATATCATGCTCCAAGGCATTATACAACACACACACCAAAAAGTTTAGAATAGGAATTTAAGAGACAAGAATGTTTGACATAAACAACAAAAGAACAGCCCTGCTAGTGAACATGAACATTAGTATCTACCCTGACTTCAGAGGCAAATACAAGCTAATGCTTACGGCTAAGAGAGCAGATACATCATCTGCATTAAATCACAGAGGATGGAACACAGAAGAGTTCACAAAAGAACCAGGAACCTGAGTCAGAGGAAGGATAACAAGCAGAAGAGTTCAAGTTACATGCAAGTAGACTGGTAGAAAGGATTTTTAAAAATTCCTACAAATAACATTTCTCCTTACTCAGACCACAAATGTTTTACAATGGTTACTGAAATAACTGAATGTCATAAGACATTTTGTCCCAATCAACATGTCACTACTATACAATAGGATAACTCAGCCAAATACTCTAAGAAGTGCAACATGTATTTTGTTTCCACTCATTATGATATTTTCCACAGTAAGATAAAAATCAAAACAGCATGCCCTTTATCAAGCCTTATAAAAAGAGCACAGGTCAAGGATTCTTCCTTTATCCCATTTTTGCCAAGAGAGAAAACATGTTTCTGCAATGCTCTTCCGAAAAAACATAGAATAGACCTTTTTTATTTGGCAAGAAGCATGGAAAAGTTCAGGCAAGAGGCCAGATGTTTTGTTAAAAATGTGTAACGGTACAGTTTAGCTTTGCTGAGGACCCACAAATCGTGCCCTGAGAGCCTGGTCTCAATGCCCTCTGTTCTTACTTAGTATCCAGCAAGATATTTTATTCCAGAGGTATAAAAACTGCATACAAACAGCCCCCCCAAAAAAAACTCTTATAAAAAGACACAAGCAATGTTTACTAACCTATGCTGTATGACTGCAGTAATTTCTGCCACTATCCAAAGGCATATCATATACTGTAACTCATACATGAAGTTACTTTAGCACAACTTCTGCCAGAAGTGAGATGGAAGCTGCAGTGAGAGTGGCCTGGCACCCTGGTTCCACACCACCCCTTCCCAACACGTTTTTCCTCCTCTTTGTTCTTCTTGAAACACCATCATCATCTCCTCCTTCCAAGCACATGCTACGTGCCCACTTATCATTCCTAATCATTCCTGGAAGGGTATTGTGTACACGCCTGTTTGGCTCCTATTTTTGCCACAGCTTTGTATGGCGCAGTCCTCATCACAGTTCTGCCACACAACATCCAATCTCAGAGCAGACTTCAAGGCCCTCTGTCTCTTGTTCCACTCTGAACGTCCTCTTACCCTACCACCCTCAGATTATCAGGTACTTCAAAAGAATGAAGTAAATTATCATGATTTTACACTGGCTCAGTGGAGCAAAAAGACTCAATAATAATGAAAGAGGCATTACAGAGACTAAACAGAAAGACTGCATGACACTGAAGCAAATACAATGATAAATGGAAGTGCAAAAAGGAGCACTAATGAATGCTATTTCATAAACAACATTTTTCAAAAATCTCACTTAGAAAAAGGCTGGCAAGGAAGATTTCTTGCTTTACATTTTCTTGACTATTTATAGCTTACGAATTGGACTGCATGCAACAACAGAGCAATTAGCTTAAACTCTACCGATATTCTCACTGGTGATAATTGGTTGCTTCTTTTAAGAACATCTGTTCCATCTTCCTTAAGAAACGAGGAGCAAACCCTGTTACCTAGACAACAGAATCCTTCTGAGCATCACACACCAAAAGGGTAGCATCAACTTAAGTCACATTTCTTATTCCTTCTCCCTGCGGCTCCATTATCACTGGTAGCATAATCAGATGTCTTCACTTCTTAAGATGAAATCCCTATTTATCAGACAACAAACTCAGGTCTGCTTCCACGTGCACATTTTACTGTCCTTCAGCTGAGCAACAAACAATTTGAGGCGTTGTACGCAGGCAGTCTCCACCACCACGACCATCACTCTGTCAACCTGAAAACACTGCAGAGTGTTTTGGAGCAAGTCCTTTCAAATACAGAAATTTCAGCTCAGTTCCCTTGAATGTGGCCCAGAAACAGTCACCTTTGCCATTATGCCTCCAGATTACTGGAGATATCCAAGGGCTACAGGGATCCATCTCACAATGGTGCCCACTAGTGTTCTCCAGTCAACACAATGGAGAATAGCACTCAAAAGTAAAGATAGCTCACTGGGCAGAAAAAGTTGCAAAACACCACCAATCCACTATCTCCCTTAAATTCAGAGCGCTTCATTCTCCAACGCCAATGACTTGAACTTGTTTCCCTCCTTCACCTTCTTCCTTTCTTGACTGATGAAGAGGGACCCATATCCTCAACTGCATATGTAACTGTCTCTGGTCAGGGTGGAAACTTCTGTAGGAGAAATTCACAGCTCTATGTTTGTTTTTGCACATGCAATAGTAATCAGGCTCTGCGTATGTGCTACAGGCTCAAAACGAATCAGGTCAACACACTGGAGTCAATAGCACTACGAACTTGCAAGTAACAACTATTAAAGCAGAATATAGACAATCAGATCACCACAGACCACACATTAGAACTGAACACTTCAGGGCCTTACTAATTCAAACATGACAGGTACTTTTTAGGAAAGATCTCAAGTTATATTCCCACGTATTTACACTAGCATGCAGAACAATACAGAAATAATTACATGAACATCTGATAAGCAAGTAGATGCCAGTTTGAACATCTACTAAAGTAACCAAGAGTATTAATCAAAGATTGGGTTTGCTCAATTTGCAGATTTTGCATTTTTTGAGGGTACTTCAGGGCACTTAATTTTATAAGACAGGAATGGAATAAGTTAAAGGAAGGCTTCTGCTGCACCACCTTACATAGAATCATTTTATAGGAGAAAGATAACATTGAAGATAATTTAAATGGAATAGGAATACAGATCTGTTCTTCAGTCCCGTATGTGCTGAAGAAAAAGAATAATAATTCTGGAAGTATTGAAGGAAGAAAATAGGAATTTGAAAATGGTCTGGATTTGAGACGCCCTAAAGATGGAGAAGTGAAATAAACCATCTGGCCCCAGCCTGAAAATCTGAACAATGGAGATAGCTGAAAACCATTAAAACTGAAAGTCACAGAAGAATTCCTTATTGGACTACAGGGCTTTGAGCAAGCTCAGAGAACTTCAGATGGGGAATGCTACAAAAGAAAACTTGTTAATGGTAAAATATTTAAGTCACGTGTAATATATGGTTATAGCAAGAATGTAAAAGGTTCAATGACAACCTCACCTCCAAAAGAAAAACAAAATAGACAAGATAAAGCCCCAGTAAGAGCAAAATCACTAATATGCAACAAAAATAACATGTCAAAAAGGAAGGGACAATTATTAGCCTGAACAAGAAAGATGTTCAGACGGATAAGAATACTGAACAAACCTCGGAGTTTGGTCAGAGAAACATCATTAATCACAGTAATAAGAAGAGTTTTGCAATAGTAGAAGCTCAGAGAAGCAGACACTGTACTGCTCGCAAATATTAAAGGCATTTGGAGAAAAAGGGAAAAGAAATCAGGGAAAACAGTACAAAAGGCAATTGAGATAAAAAGAAACCAGAGTAATCTAATAAGCAAGTGAAAAAATGGAAAGACAAAGAGAATTAAGAAAAACTCTGCAGGGGCCATGGGATGGGATAAGTCTGTTAGTGCAGAAAGAAAAGGCTTCCTCAAATGACTTCAAGTACTGGCAACCATTCTCATATCTCATAATTTGTCTCAAACAAAATTAATTTACTGATAGCTTCCTTTAATATCATGTTCTCATATTCAAAAAATGACATTTTTCCAACAGTAGAGTCTGTAAAGTCTACCCTCACTTCAACACCCTTGGGTGGCTGAATAGAAGAATGCTCAAGGTCAAAAGCATAAGGAGTATACATACATACCCACAGATTTCGTGCATGTGTGTGCTACATCAGGCAAAGAGCGGTTTTAAGGAAACGTCCTGATGCTGCTAACAAGGAAGGAACATTTAGCCAGTCAGACGGTAAAATGGAGCAGAGGAAAAAAAAACACGATGCTCACATCTTTGTCCTTTTAAAACCAAAATGCAAATTCAGTAAATCCTATGTACTAAGAACAGAATTCAAGACGATTCATTTGGTGACTGCTGTACTGTTAACTACAGTTCACAGGCTTCAGAAAGCACCCGTGCCTCAAGATTCCCATACGGTAATGTATCAAAGCCTCACAAAGATAAGAAGAGTCTCAGAAAACGGAAACTGGATTCAAACAAAGCTATTTTCCAACCACAGATAATACACATGCACAGGTTCACACACACAAAATGAAGAACCATACTGAAATTTAGAATGAAATTCAGCGAGGTTAATCAAGTTTCAGTGCAAGTTTTCAAGATGTCTTCCCTCCAAAAACAAAGTTGGCTACAAGCTTAAATATAAAACCTACAGAGTAAATACAACTGTAGACTCGAAATTCCATCCATTTAGCCATCAAAAAGTTGAAACCAATGCCAAATGAACTACTGAAAAATAACTTTTTCATTAGCATTTGATCAAGCTCTGTAATTTTTTTCCTTGTTTACAAATGTTCTATTCTCAGTCTAGCCATCTCTAATCTGTATTAGTTTACTCCACTTAGGCACTATTAACTCTATTTTATTTCTGCCTCACAGACTCAATGAGGCACAGAGAACAAGAATGATGGGCTTCTATATCCAATGTGCTTTACAGAAACACTGTTTTAAAAGCTGAAAATGTTTCATCTCTATCCAAGTTAACTGGAAGTACAGTCATAGATGTGATACCAAAAAATAAAAAAAATAAGAAATTAAGCTTTTAAATGATAATAAGTGAAAAGAATGTAAAAGCTAAGGCTACTACCCTTTAAAAGTACTCCAGTGCTCTAACATTCAGTACTCTATACATTAGTAATTAATTTACAGCAGAAAGTCATTCGCATTTTACAGTGCAGGAAAAGAAACCTCCAACAGGCAAGGAAAGCTGAGAGTATGCAATGAAAGAATGAGACTCCTCAGGATCAATAAATCCCAGTGAATGGAAGCCCATCTCAAGCATACATACACAGATGCACACAGTTTGGAAAAAAATAAAAAATAATAAAAAAATAGGAGCAAACAGAGATCTATGTGAGGTTATGGAAAAACTGAGGCATGGTTCAAGCAGTAGCTGATGCTGCTGGGACATATACATCCATTCAGGTAAGACAGACAGACAGGACAGGGAAGGTAGTATTGTCCTGTATACGAAGAATGCGTATTAAAATACATGCAGTTTTTGTTTTTGATAGATGATGGGCTTCTCAACAGCTTGTGGGGCAGAAACAGCAGAAAGACCAGTATGGATGCCATGTTGGGACTGTGACAGTCACCTGCTAAGTATGGAGAATCAAATCAAGTCTTCTGCACACTCCAAGCAAGTTCATGACTCACAGACTCTGGTCAATATGGGAGACCCTGACCTCTCCTACATTCACTGGAAGAGTAACATAACAGAGCATAAGCAACCCAGGTGACTTCTGGAGGGCATCAGCAATAACTTCTTAACATGCTTACTGGATGAGAATAGCACGCAACTATTTCCAAACAATCAAGAATTGGTTGGAAACAGGACACCCAACAGCAGCCTTGGCTGTAGAGCCTGAGTGAAGATCTCAAGTAGCAAAGCACAGACCCAGGGCTTCAGAAAAGTGGACTTCAGCTTATTCAGGGGACTGGCCATGGGAGGCAGGCTCTGAAAAGCAAACGAACTCTGGAAAGCTGGCAAGGGTACTTAAAAATACAAGCATCAGTGGCCTGGCTTAGCTATGGTAATTGTCAGAGCTTCAGTGCAAAATGGGCAGTATACAGACATAGATGAAAAAAGGGACGGGCTACACAGGAATATTTCAAAACATAATCCAGGCATGTAAGGATTAAGTCAAGAAAGCAAAAACTATCTTAGAATTCAGCCTTGCGAGGAATATTGAGGGCAACATGAAGAGCATCTGTTACTATGTTAGTTGTGAAAGGCTGAACTAGAAAATGTGAGACTGTTGCTAAATGAAGCAAGCAATTTAGTAACAGTAACTTAAAACAGAAGAGTCTCACCTTCTGTCAAGAATCCACTACTTGAAAATCAGTCATCAGCTCTCAGTCCGAGGCACCAAAAAATGGTCACGTGTAACATTAAATTAACAAAAGGCATGTTGGAAAATTATATAAATCAAGATAGTATTCAAACAATTCTACATCTCCACACAAAATAAACTGAAAACAAATTTAAGCTAATTTTGCTTGACTACAGAGAAGGCATAAAACAAAAACACGAAATGTAAAGAAAAAGAGAAAATAAACAGATAGGATAGAAATTTAGGAAACAAGATTTTTAGAACATACCACTTGAAGCATTAAAACATATACAGACATGTTTTTGTACATAGACTCAATCTCGATAGTATTTAAGTTTGACAGGTTTTTTAAAATGTCTTTCCTGCATTACCTGCAAGCTTATTCTTCTTTATCCAAGCAATAAAGCAGCATTTGCTTTCAGTGCATTGCTGCCTCCAACTTAACCTAAAGAGGGTTAGATTTGCTTTGTTTATTCATTTCTGTTGAAGTCACCATCAGTTAGCCCTGCATTTGTGTGCATCCGAAAGTATTGCAGATTTGAAGTCAGTAGCAAATTGAAAGCGAAAACAACTGAGCCAGAAGAGCACTGAACACCCATTTTCCCTACTTAACTTCACTGAGAATTTGGATTATATCCTAAATGATGTTAAGTAGCGGTCAGAGAGGCCTCTGACTCACACTGCATTGCAATGAGGGAAAAGCTTTCCTTCTCTTCTGTTTAACAAACTTGCCACAAATTTGTCAATGCTTTTTTCCTGCTGTGAGCACAAAGATACAACTTCAAGAAAATGAAGAACACCTCTGTATGAAAAACAGCACTTCAAATAAGGTAGTCAGAAAGCAAGTGTGTTAAAAGCAGTATTATCTTTCTTTCCCTGCAGCCTGCCCTATTGTTAAACTGCTAAAGGGAAGTGGTTGTAGACAGACAATAGAACTGACTGCCTTCTTCAGATAATGCTCTACTTTTGTCACAACTGCACGACAAAATATTACACTTCAAGCAGTGAAACCTATTTTCATAAACTGTAAAGTGCATTTACGTATTGATACACTCAATTGATAAAACACAAATCTTTCTATTTAGCGGATTTATTACATGCTTCTTGTCCATTTTTAATGAAGTTCAATTGTTCTTTCAGATAAAATACGGACAAGAATCATCCACGGAACAAAGAGGGAATTCAGGTAACCCCTCATGCACCAAAAAAGTACTTAAATTACACAGATTAGTCAAGATTAGAGCATGCAACTCAGAGAGCTCTTATTTCTTCACGTGGCACGCAAAACATAAGTTCTCACATAGCTGAACCAAGCCTTCTTTCTAGCTGATTCATACTTAAAGTCATGATACACAGATACTTCTAGCCAACACACTCTAATTCCCTAATAAAAATCCCTTCAATTTTTATTTTTAAACTTACACACATTTCATCACCTCCAGCTATTAAAAAAAGAGAGTGGTGTTTCAAAGTTTCCACAAACAAATGCAACAATCTTTTCTAATTAGGTAGCAGAGAATTTATGGTGAGATTCCTACATTGCCAATTATTTTACATAATCATATTATTTTGGCAAGGGGAAAAGGAGTTCTGACATTCAAAAGGAATCTCCTACTGTACATGTACTCATGAATACACTTTTTTTTTTTTCCTAAACACCTTGTTTTTCCTACAATCGCGTTAAAACTAGGGACTCAAGTTAGAAACATACTTTCTTACATCACAGTAAACACTGTGATATTGTAAGACAAGGAAAAGGGTCAATACAGCCAAAGTAAAAGACGTGTATGGATTATGAAAATCCATGCAACTGTATTTGAAAAGAGTCAAAGGCACTACAAGTTTTCAAAGTGATTTATTTATATCAAAAAGTTATTGTTAGTCCCATATAGCTGATGCTTTCCACATTCTTAACAGAAAAAAAGATGGGTCAAACAAGTTAGGCCAGTCTGAACTAGGGTCTCTAATTAAGTAGTTTCACATTTAGCTCATTTATCTAAGTGGTTTCCAATTCAAGAGATGGGAGCAGTTTGGAAGTTACGTACAGTGCCTGACAGTGGCAGGAGCAAAGCAGCTTTCCTGGCTCTATCAGCAAGGCACGACCTGGACTCTCAAGCAGCCCTAGACCATGGGATCAGTAGCACTGCTGAGAAACATGGCAAATACGCAAAGTGCAAAAAGACATAGAGAGCAAGTTTAGCTTGGCTCAGGCTCTGCACTTTGACACCACAGACTCCAAAAGCTGGAAGGAGGATAAGCAGCCCCAAATGAGCTGTTTATCGCAGAACAACTCTGACTGGAGGGGATCTTAAAGATCATCTATTTCCAACCCTCTGCCATAGGCAGGGCTGCCACCCCCCAGCTTAGCTGCCCAGGAACCCATCCAACCTGGCCTTCAGCACCTTCAGGGATGGGGCACCCACAGCTTCTCTGGGCAGCCTCTGCCAGTACCTCGCTCCGAGTAAAGAATTTCTTCTAAACATCTAACCAAAATCTCCGTCTTTCAGCCTAAAGCCATTCCCCCTTGTCCTGTCACTATCAGACTGGGCAAAATGTCAGCACCCTCTTGCTTGTAAGCCCCCTACAGAAACTGGAAAGGTTGCAATGAGATCTCTGCAGAGCTTCCTCTTCTCTGAAGCTGAACAAGCTCAGCCCCCTCAACATTCTTCATAGAAGAGTTGCTCCAATCCTTTGACCATTTTCAGGGCCCTTCTCTGGTCCCACTTTAACAGCTCTGTGTCCTACCTGTACTGGCGGCCCCACGTCCAGATAGCAGATGAGGCCTTACACAGACAGAACAGAGGGAGAGGGACAATTACCTCCCTCACTTTGCTGACCAATCCTCTTGTGGTGCAGCCCAGGAAACTGCTGGCCTTCCAGGCTGTAAGTGCACACTGCTGTTTCACGTCCAGTTTTTCATCCATCAGGACATTCCAAGTCCTGCTCTCAACGAGTTGTTTTCCCAGTCTGTACTCATATATGGGATTGCCTTGACCTGAGTGCAGCATCTTGCACTTGGCCTTGTTGAACCTCATTTAAGTTCTCAAGTGCTTACTTTTTGAGTCTGTCCAGGTCCCTTTGAATGGTGCCCCTTCTTCCTTATGTCAACAGCATCGCTCAGTTTGCTGTTAACAAACTTGCTGAGGGTACACTCAAGCCCACTATCCTAGTGAAGGTCACGGACAGCAGGGGGGCAATAGGAAAAATGCAAAAGCAAAGGGACGGAGCCCTTACTCATGAGATCTGACAAAGAAAAAGTTTAGAAAACTACCATTTAACCAAAAAGCCTTTTAAAGCCCTGCCCACCCACAGGAACTGAGGAGGCCAAAACATTTGTACCCTCTAGCACTTTGTAATATACATTGCATCAATAGGCAAAACGCCTGAAAATAATTTGTGCATGCTGAATTGTTTGAATGAGCTTTCAGTACCTCATTTAACATTAGTCAGAATTATTTTAGCCTGTCCCTATAAATGCCAGTAGGAACACAAAGGCCAGTGAGAGCTCCCACCAGCATCCCACAGTGCGCTGGCACCACGTCAAGGTCTCCCAGAAGGAGCAGCCTCTGGCAGCTTCACCAACAGCCAGCACACACAGGCACAGGATGCAGCAGCTGAAGTGATTATGCATCCCAGATCCCAAAATACACAGAGGGCAGAACTACAACCATTCAGACCACTCATAAACAAGGCTAGGTATAAAACACTGCTGCTCTGTGGCTCTGCTTTTCCCTATTAAACCATCTGTAATAGTCTCATTTTTCCCCCACATTAAAAAAAAAAAAAAAAGTGCTGATACAGAAAAGTCCAATGAAGCTTAGAGTTAAGATCACTATTTACAGAAAAGATGGCTAGAAAAGACAATTTATCCTTGGAAGAGATGAAATTCACAGTGTTGGCAGTAGAGAGAAAAGCCAGACAGACGCAGGAGCTGACAGGCAGCCTCCTAGCACTAATTCAAGTCAATGGTTCAAGGGAAAAGAAACCTTTACTAGTTGTCATCTGCCTACAAGCTATGCATTAGGAACAAAAGCAATTTTATAAGAAGATACTCTTCAGCTTTTGATTTTCGGGGTTTAAAACAATTTCAGAGCAAGACCACACACACCGTGGTAAAAGTGACTTACAAACGTTCATTGGCTTCCAGGACATTTTACTGCTATATTTACTACACTGTGCTGTCTCAAAAAAAAAAAAAAAAAAAAAAACAAATAGAACACACTAAGAACACTGACTGTTGAGTGCTTTTGAGGAAAATCAAGTTTACTTCTGATTTCTCATTGAATTTTTTTGGAAACGCAATCAGCCAGGTAGCAGCTATAAATACCAGATGAAATACATACCTCAGTGGCAAACAGATCAAAAAAAATTTACAGGGACAAGAGTTCAGACCTTTCAGAAAATTCCCAATTGCTTTGCTTAAGACACCTAATTTCAGTGACCACTCAGGAATAGTAGCTGTGTCCAGTAAATGGAGACTTCAGAACCCCTCTGGGAAACCCATGCCAGTACTCAGTTAAAAAAAAAAAAAGAAAAAAAAAAAGTTGTGGGAGGTTTATTGTGCTCAGATGGAGTTTCATGGATTTTAATTAGTGCCCGTTGCCTTCTGTCTTATCCATGGGCACCACTAAGTCTGACTCCCATTGCTTTGAACTTTCCCTTCAGGGATTTATACATACGTAAGATTCCCCCCTCAACCCTTCTCCAGAATCAACAGTACCAGCTCTCCCAGTCTTTCCTCATATAAAAGATGTTCCAGACCTTTAATCATCTTTATCATTCATGCCCTAGGTCTCTCTTGTACTGGAGAGCCTAGGATTGGAACCAGTTCTCCAAGTAAGGCCACACCAGTGCTGAATAGAGAGGAAAGATCACCTTCCCCAGCCTGCTGGCAATGCTCTGCCTAATGCAGCCTAGGATGCTGTTAACCATCTTTGCCCTGAGGATGCCTTGCTGGCTCATGGTCAGCTTGCTGTCCAACAAAGCCTTCTTTGCATAGTTACTTTCCAGGCAGCTGCTGCCCAGCATCTACTGGTGCCTGGAGTTATTTCACCTCTGTGTGGAACTGCATTTTTCTTTTTTGAACTCCACAGGATTCCTCTCAAATCATTTTTCCACAGCCTGTTGAGGCTCCTCTGAACAGCAGCACAACTCTCTGATGTATCCACAACTCCTCAATTTCGTTTAACCCATAAACTTCTTGGCTGTGATGCAGCTTTACGCTGTGCTCACACCTCTCAGAATCCAGAACTGCATCCTCTCTTCCAAATAAGTCAATATAATGGAATAAGCCAATAATACAGAAGCCTCCCAAATTGCTCACAACCAGAATTTTTCTACTGACTTTCAGATCAGCCCATGCCACCATTCAGCCTTTAGTTTCTGCAATTCCTCATGTGAAATTCAGCATAAATTTGAGTAAGTTAACCGCTGACTCATTCATATTTTTCAGCTTCACTTTTTTAAATGTTCATGCCTGAAGCCCAGCAACAACATATCTCTCAAGAGCACACAAATAGTTGGCGTTTCAATTATCTTCAGAACATACTCTGCTTACAGGGAAGAAATTAGAGCCTCTTTTGGATACAATTATTATCACATAAGAATCTCCTCTACTGGAATTTCAACATTCCAGTACAACAGAACTGACTGCAATATGGATTCCTGCTTCAGGAGGGTCATAGAATGGTTTGGATTGGAAGGGATCTTTAAGATCACCTAGTTCCAACCCCCTGCTATAGGCAGGGACACCTCCCTCTAGACCAGGTTGCTCACAGCCCCACCCAGCCTGGCCTTGAATGCTTCCAGGGAGGCATCCACAGCCTCACTGGGCAACCTGTTCCAGTGTCTCACCACCCTCACAGTAAAGAATTTCTTCCTAATATCTAGTCTAAATCTACCCTCTTGTAGTTTAAAACCATTTCTCTCTGTCCTGTCACTACCTGCCCTAACAAAAAGGTTGCTACCCAGCCTTCCTGTAGGCCCCCTTTAGGTACTGGAAGGCCACAATAAGGTCCCCCCAGAGCCTCTTCCGCAGGCTGAAGAGAAGATATCATCCTGCAGTTGAAAAAAAAATGTAATAATCACTCACCCCAGGAGCTAGTAGATTTATTCTGAGTATTTAGGCAATACTACATACAAACCAGTCTTGAATCACAGCACTCAAATGCCTTTCAATTCAGTAATATATTCCTCAATCACACTGTCAGTGTTTTCAGGTTACAGAACTACTAAATCATTCTGAACAAAACACAGTTGAGTATACCAGTGTTTCTTACATCTGCAGAGCTTTCAAAGAACATTAGAGAAGAAAGAATGAGTGCTGTGTTTGGTTTTTTTTTTTTTTTTTTTTTTTTTTTTTTTTTTTTTTTTTTTTTTTTTTTTTTTTTTTTTTTTTTTTTTTTTTTTTTTGTGGTTGGTTGGTTGAAGTTAAATGTCAAAAGAACTATACCCATGACATTTTAAAACCACTTCTTTTCAGGCTAATATTCCTTTCTTAATCAGTAAACACTACACTTTTAAATACAAGATTAACAATCAATGCATTAGTTATAAATCTTCTTCTCTTTGTGGAAAACACCTTTGATCCTGCCTGTTTGCTAGAAAAATAACCACTTCTTTTCCAATTATTTCATCTTTACCATTTACATATTTCTAATATTTGACAACCCAGAAATTTCATTGAGGCAGGCAGCGATCTGCTACTTATCCCCAGTTACAGTGTTTTACTATGAACTTTAGAGAAGAGTAAAATAACATCCAAGGAAGAATTAAAAGAGTAACTATTGAGAGGATCTAAACAATTTATGCAACTGCTATTTGCACAAAGCTTGAACAATTTAAAAACAAATAATTAAGGAATGAAATGATGATATATGGTTAGAGGACAAAGTAATCTGACACTATTTCCTCACAATGTTGTGTCTGGCAGGACCGGCTCCGTACCACAGTGCTATCATGACAAAAGTCTCCTCTGGACTATATTCCACACACTGATTCTTGTCTTTTGTCTGTTTTAAATCATACTACTATGGAGACGAAGAAACTGAAAAATACTTCACTGCTGTCAAAACAGACTTAGGCAGAAATATTAGCAAAAAGGCCACTGAGTAGATTTTGTGTAAAGCAATCAACAGCAATGGAGCCAACTCTCAAATCCCTCAGTGACCTTGACCTTGCAGTGACAAGCACTTTAAAAGGACAGTATTTTTATCTGTTATGGCCCTTGACACAGAATTACTGTGTGCACTGTGCTGAACACAGTACTGCTCAGTTTGTGAACATCACAGATTTCTAATGCTTCACAATGTATTGAGCACCTGAATACTGTACATCTGCACAACAGCACCAGCTTATAAAAAGCTGTAGGCACAAATGGTGCCTTATATTTCCAAAAGCCCTCAGCATACTGACAGCATTCAAAGAAGGTAAATATTTAATCAAGCAAATGCACTCATGTTGTAATGCAGGAAATTCTTGCACTGCAAAATTTTACTCATTATCCAGCATTTCAACACTACTGCATATTTTCAGTCAGAACTCGCTCTTTAAATGTTTTTGATCCTCACAGAAAAACATCTAATTCTTACCAACTTTGAAGGAGTTTATATAAATATATGTACATATGAGCACTACTGTGCCCTCTTTTTTTCCCTTAAGATACATGTAATAAAAATACAAGTAAAGCTGTTTTTATTTTGCTATGAAACTTCTCCGTACTTAGCAAAGCAAAAAAGGAACGAGGAAAACAAGCTGTTATCAGGTACCAAACCATTAGTCTGACATAAAATACACTGTTAGCAAGCTGACTTGTAATGACAGTTGTAATCTTTCAAAACCATTTTCTTACAAGTCATTTTAAAACCACCCAGTTTTGAAACAAACCTTGATTAAAAGGGTCACATTTATTTCCTTCTCAACACAAAAGCATGCAAGACAAAATACCAGAGAAGGCCATTACCATTAACCTAGCAAGAATGTCTCTTTCCACACACCAGAAAAGAATTTGTAATTTACAAAGTATTTTAAGAAAAGCTCATGTTTGATTAACTTTCATACTTGCATACTTCAAGGAAAACATTTACATAGTCTTACTGCAGAGAAAATTAAAATACTTGTTGAATAAGAATGTTATTAAAAATAGTTTTGTTTAAGTACACTTACTGCAATCTCTCTACAGGCCGACATGGATATCCCTGTACCTTCAATTTGCTTCAGTGCATACTCCTTTTCATCTTTTCTGTACAAAAAAAAAAGAAAAAAAAAAAAAAAAAAAAAAAAAAGAATCTTTTTAGCTCTGACTTATGTCATATCAATAATACAAGTACAATGATTTATTTTTATTTGTTCTAGATCAAGAAGCTAAAAGCCTATTTTTTATGCATAAATTACATTAAGACATTCAAGGCTTAAAGGCTTCCCTTTAAATACCGATTTCAAACACTACAAACAAAATCTCCTTCATAAATAAATGTTGCTAACCTGTCTCCATCTCTCTCTAAATGATAACAATAACTGCAAATAGATCTACAGACTTTTCCTACAATTCTCAGACAGTGGCTATCACAAAGAAGCAGCACGCATCCCACGCCTGGAAAACTCCCCTGAAAGTATCTAGAAACTACAAGGATCTTACTTGAATTTATGAGCCACCGTCAATCAAGTTTTAAATTAAAACATAATAGCATGCCAAAAGCGAAATGTGAATTTCACCAGGCAAGTCTGCATTTGCCAGACCCAAAAGTACAGGACTCCTGCTGAGCGCCTGCTATCACAGACCCCTACACATTGTATGAAACACTGCGCTCTGAAGTGCAAAGTTGAAGAACATGAAACAACTGCAGTTTGTAGCAGGTTGCAGGAAAGCAAATAGGACAGGCAAATGAGTAGTATGTAGGTCAGTCTGAAAGTAATGCCTCCCATTTATTTCCATGGAAACTACAACAGGCACAGAGAGCACAATAATACCATATAATAGAGCAAATTCTCAGCTACAAAACACAATTTTTCAACACAGTCGCCACCTTTAGTTATGCATTTCTGACAATGATGAACAAGAGCCTGTATGCTGAGCCAGCAGCAGCCTACACCAGCCGAGGTGATCCACTGTCACTGTCACCACTGCCGAAACGCAGCACCTACCACCTCACGTCCACTGTTTGGTCTCCATCAATGTTCAGCAAGTATTAATGAATGACAGTGAAAGCAATTTTTTCCACATGGAGGAACTCAATAACACACCTCTTCTTCATACATACTTCAGACTGTCCCCCTGCTGCCATCAGTCACATGGCAACAGCACATGCTGGAATACTGGCAAGAAGGTTCAACCTCTACTGCCGTACCACCAACATCCACCTCTGACATCACAGGCCAACATAATGAAATAGGAGGTACTGCTTTCAGAGCAGCTCTCGTGATACAACATTATCTCCTTAATGCTTATAGAAAGGTTTGGTAGGATTCAGCTGCAATAAGTGGGTGTTTAGAAAGCACCATTACCCATGGTACTTATGCACTTACATTGGCTCACCAATTACAACCTCTGGACAACTCAGTAACTCGCAATCTCCTAAATTCCCTACAGCAACTTTCCCTTCTTTCCAGTCCCACACCATTTCATTTTACTACCCAGAAAAACTAAATTGCTCTCAGCCTAGGGGGTAAAAATTGTTGTTGCTCGTTCCAGAAGCACTTCAACTTATGCTATTTTAAGAACAAACAACTTTTCAACAAAATAAAATAAAATAAAAACCTGATGATGGGAGTTACTCCTCAAAACTTCCTGACTGTACTCCAGGTTACTGAGCACAAGGCTCCTCAAGGCCTACCAGCAACAATTCAGAACCTCTCGTTTCAAAAATCCATAGTGGTGTCAGGCTGTAACCTCATCCTTCACCTCATGCTTTCTTCCCTGGCCAAAAAAGATAACATTTTAGCTTGTATAGTGCAAAGGAGAACACTGTCCTGTCCCCACAACGTTTTACTCAATTGGTTTTATTTCCATTTTGCAGTATTCAATGCAGGAAATGAAATTACGATTATTTTATCTTCAGATAACGCTTTTGGTTTTTCTTTTCCATAGGTTTTAAAAAAAAAAATTAAAGGTGCAGTTCAGATGATTTAGAATAATTAAAACATTTCAAGGGCATCACAGAATCACAGAATCGTAGGGGTTGGAAGGGACCTCCAGAGATCATCGAGTCCAACCCCCCTGCCAAAGCAGGTTCCCTACAGCAGGTCGCAACTGTCACATCTGTAAAATCACACTGTCTTACCTACTGCAATTGCACTTCAGAGTAGTCTCATCAGATGAGAAACTTTTACATACAAGGCAATGGAAGACTAGAAACAACTTTGCCCAAGATCATATGGAGAAAAAAACAAGGACCTTAAAATTTCACATGATTCAAACTATTGTTTTATCCATATTGTTCAAGTTCTTAAACTTTTAGCGATGGATTCTCTTGAATTCACATTTAATTTAACATACATACCAAATTCATTATTAATTATCCACAGAAGAACTGCCTATAAATCACAGTGAAACTGCAGTTATGACTATTACATCAGTTAATACAGATATTAACATTATACTATATTTAAGAAAATTGTTATTTGTATAAATGCATGGCACTGCAAACTAAAAAAAAAAAAAAAAAAAAAATCATACAGCATCTTGAAACACACAATAAAAACATTCCAGTATCCAGCCAGGAAAAAAAAAAAAAAAAACTTAACAGAAAAAAACAATTTCCTTCTCTAAGCAACATTCACAGAATAATTCTGAGTTTGTAGGACAAAGCCTGGGAAAACTACGCAGCTCAGTGTTCTTAGAGCAAAGTACCGGGGTAACACCACATCCTACAGCTTGTTACACTCTAACCATATTGTTTAATTGTTGCCACATAGCATAAAGTTCAGCAGTCAGCCAGAGATCAACCCAGTTACAAACCTCTTTCCCTCCACTAGCAAAGACAGGACACCAAAGTGAACCTAGACATTAACTGAAAAACCTTCCATGGTACGCAGATCACTAAGTATTGCAGGAACAAAGCCACTACGTGGATCACATCTGGCACTGGCTAACAGGCACAAGCTGCTCACAGCTACAGAGCACATGGCCGCAGCCTCTTAAGTATTAGCAGCAGTAAAAGTGAGAAGGTCTAGAATTAACTGGAAAAAGTGTTCTAATCCTTCCAGAAAGGAAGAGTTCTTACACTTCAGTCTTTCCTATGCAGTAGAAGTACCCTTTAGTCTGAAAGAATTGAGACAAAAAAAAAAAATCAGCATGCACTGTCACTATGGTACACATTCTTCAGCAAGCAGGGAAGTCATTTTCTGTTATTCTTTTCCTCTCTCTCCATACCAAGCCTCATGCAGCCAGCAGCTCAGCCAGCTCCTTTTAGCCACACTGCAACCAGCCACAAATGAAAGATATCGGGAATCTACATGTCGATCTTCATTTACTTCTACAGAACAGTATCCACATTGAATTTCAATAAATATATGTTATTCAATGAAAGTAATGGATAAGACCACCAAATTTCTGCCTCATTTCCCAGTGGTGGGAAGTTCAGCATCTCAGTAATGCCTGTGGGCTCGCTGTGTAGCTGGCCTGCCTGCTGATCCATCCCTGGGAGCCTGGTAGGAGGCTTCACTGTGCTGCAAGCAGAGCAGCACACACGTACAGGGCACAGGAAAGAATGCAGCAGACACGCACATCCCCTCATGTGCTTGAATTCATGGGGCAGGGTGGAAAGCCAGCCTCCTTAGCAGGTGGTGACTAGACAAGGCCAGTGTCATTTTAGAGTCCTCACATCCAGCCTGCAGTCTCAGCTCCCACATGCATTCCTCTCCTGGTGTTATCCACATTGCCTGGGAAGATGGCATGGTTCATCACCTACAGGATATACACTCTGACACCACATGGTATCATTCTGAGTGTGGTGATGAACAAATTTCTATCTTGAATAGAAGCTGCAGGAAGCTTCGTACTTCAGAACGTTCCAGCAAGTTTAACAGCCTTTCATGAAGTGCTGTAATGCCAGAAATCACACAGAAACAAGAAACAAAAAAAAAACCCACAAGACACAGTGCATGCATTTTTCCATGGCCCTAAAAAGAAAATACACCAGCAACTATAGACACATGGCTCAAAGCTGACAGACAAAATAGGACAAAGTGTTTTAGAAAAATTTATTTAACACTAGGCATGAGTGATATGTAAAATGATATACAGACTTAACCGAAGTCAAGACCAAAACCAGTTGCAATTACATTCTTCTGCCCTCTAGAATTAAAGGAACTATTTCTACCTCTAGAACAGAGATGGTGCCTTATCAGGTTATATTCATGAGAACTTCTGAAACAAAACTCCACATTTCTAGCATGATGCTTTGGAACCATACTGATCAAATGGAGCCTCTTGGTTTTTACTAGCAGACCTGAACAAACCTTTTGTGTGCAACAGCTGCAACAGCAGATCAGAAGTCTTAAATTTGAGATGCGAGAAACAAAGTTTGCATCTCTTCTGCAGCCACATACCTAAATAAAACTGGGAGCAGCAGAGGGAGGAGGAAACAAACCTGCACCACACAATAGTTTTTACTATGCAATACAAAAACAATTAGAAAACTATCTCCAACCTTGATTCAAGTATACACAAGGAAAACACTCTTAAGAACCGGACACGTGCCACACACTGCCCTGCATTTCTGGATCTTCCATCTCACCACGCCTTCATAATATCAATTTTCAGCAAGGGGCCTGAATGCTACACAGTTTATCAGCACCACAGTTAATCAGCCTGTTGATGACCACAGAAGTCTACCAGGTCTCCCTCCAGACACCCCAGATGATGTCAGCAACCTTTGCACACGCATGCAGTCACACCAGAAGGCAGCACTTCTCCTTACTCCGCTACTTCCAAAGCCTGGAGCTCAAACGTGAAGCCTTTCTGTCACCTGTGAACATACCAGAAGAGGCAGGGAAGGCAACATAATTTTAGAGATCACCCTTCTCAAAACCTAATAATACCAAGCTCCTTAATGTTAGGCATATCTTCCTCCATCATTTTACAGTTTTTTGTTTGTTTTTTAATACACTTGTCAGCATCAGGTATTTGCATAAATGCATGCACAAAGGAAGGCTAACTCAGTACTCTTAATTCGTGAATTTATTTAAGCAATGATTTTTGTCTTGCTTTTTTCTAAGAAATTAAAAAGCCATCCACCACAAGATACAGAAGAACTTTATAATTTCGTTCATTGAAATCAGTATTCTAAAATCAAGTCCAATATAAACGCTGTAAAAGTTGTACAAGATGTTTGAACACAGAGCAACTGCTCACAACAACTAGCCTCTAAAAAAAGGTCTGCCTTTCATTACATACATTGCAAGAAACACACAGAAGAACAATTACACTGAGCTTAGCCTGCTGGAAAATCTGACACATCCCAGCCACGTAAAAGGGCTCGTGTTAAAAGTACCACTGGCATCAGGCTATGAATAGACTCTGGGTGTTATCACAGTATCTTATTAGAAGATGACCTATACCCTACTTTTATTCCATTTTCTGTAGAATATCTTCAGGTATACCTTTAAAAAACACTTAACATGGCTGCTCTTCTGCTTCTTATTCCTTCGGAATCCAGTCTATAAACTCAGAGGAGACATGCACATTAAAGAGGAGAGAACTTCTTAAAGCACTTCCAGGACGATGGCCTTTAAACATCACTTTCTCATACCATGCCCTTCCACAGAATCTCAAAAAAGATGCTAAATATGTATGAAAAAATACACAATTGTCACACCACCTACGGCAGATGCTCTTTGTGCATGTGATGAGGTGACAGCTGATTGATAAAAGACAAAACAGCCATCTGAGCACTAACCACACCTCAAGTCATAGAAAAAATACTCATTTTCCCCACTATAACAGGATCAAACAGAGTGGGGAACAGAGATTTGTTAACAGCAACATGACACAACTAAAACTAGTCCAGAATCATTGGTTCTGACCTAACCAAATTCTTTTCCTCTTTCCTGTAGTTCCTAAGTCATAAAATTAAAAGCACAGAAACTGACTAACTGCAAACAGAGACTATTTTGCAGTCACAGCCATTGACAGATGTTTAAAATCTCTGTAACAACAGAAAACTGGAAATCACATCAGCCATGGCTTAGCCTTTATGTTTCAATAACAAAACATCTTAGGAAAGAAAGCAAACTTCAGTCACTGCCCCACCACTCCACAGCCATTGCGGAAGACACACAGGACCTCAACCAGCCACAGGGCTGGTGTAACTGCTAAAATTAGGCTGCCTCCAAAATACCTAGAGTGAGTGAGAGCTGTGAATTTCAAACGAGTAGGTTCATGTTATAGCAGATTGGCATAAGCAGACCTGACAGCCTGTTTATATATTTAAAAGCTGGAGTGTTCACATTAAACTTTGAAAGCTGTAAAATTATTCTGCCGCTCTAGGTAATTTCTGCCAGTGTTTGCTGTATTAAAGCAGGGGATGGAGCTGTACCTTATCTTATTTCTTTCTAGACAGGCTTGATTACAGATAATGAACAGCTTTAGGAAATACCTCCCTTCTGGAAAGGCTACTGCATCTGAGAAGCAGCAAGGAGAAAAAAAGCTTCAGAAGGAAAGAAGAAACAAGCTTTTACTTATCAGTGAATTATGTGCCAAGGCCACAGATCCAGGGTCCTTTCAACTTTGCCAAAAATGAGTCTGCCTTTTGTTTCATAAAATCACTTACAAGAAGAATGTTTGTGACTAACCACAACCTTCGATTATATTAGCCATCTGTTTTTCAGTAATTTTAAAAGTCCTAAAACAATAGTGTAAAAACATACTGTGAATCCACAGCTCAGCACACAAGGTCTCTTTCTTCAGTGCAAATCTAGCTAAATACTACAACTTCTATAGGCAGGAAAACACTGTTTAAATACCAAATATTGAGAAGCCTGTAGCTCTTTTGTAAGAACTCCAGTTTGATACACTGCAGAACTTCTTTTCTTCAGACTTTCCAACTGAACAAAGAACACGTGACATCTTCAACTGTCTTTACCAAAACTACATGAAAGCTCACTAACACAACATGGATCTAATTCTAAATAACAATGGTAACATTCATGACCTAGTTAATAACGTAAAATATGTCCAAAAGCTACGGTCCAAATCATTAGAAAGAAGTAAGATCCAATATTAATAAAGCATCTCTATTTTTTTTCCCCTTATTTCAATGTCAGAGGATCAAGATTTCATACCCTTACAGATGTATGCCAGCTGCTAAGAGTGCCTCGCTGCTTCCCAACAATTAAGACAATCTTTGGCCAGTAATCCCTGTCTGTTCCCAGGGAACTCAAATCAGTCTTGATTTCCTTGGAACTTGAAGTCCATGCATCATACAGTGAGAACAGGCTTTTCTTGCTCTTTTAGTAGCTTGCTAGCATAGCCCAGACAAAACTTTACACCAACCTTTCCTCCTCACCTCTGAACTCATGCTAGAGGTAGAATAAATGGCATTTCACTTGTAATGGTCTTTGGACTGACATGAACTGAAGGTCAAATTAAATTTGGTAATTTGTCTACCTCTGTTTCTCATTTGAAGCATGACAGAACTGGGCAACGAAACAACTGGTTATCCTCTGCAATGACTGGTTTTAATAAAAGGAACAAACACAAAGCTGACTTTGAAGTTGACAGTGTCCTTGGGAACATGGTAACAGCTCATACAGGAATTCTGTTTCAGGAACAGAAGCATTCAAAGAGACTGAAACCCACTGCTACACTAATTGCACTGAACAAAGCCACAAATACAGCACTTCTCACTGAGCAAGGCACTAAAATCTAATCATCAACCCATAGGAATTCATTGAAATTTTAACGCTGCTCGGTGATCACCTTCTCCAAACACCTTCATTTTTGAATTCATGAACCATACGGGTAAGAAGCCCATCTCCTAAGAGGATCTACTTGGGAGTGAAACAGCTCATCTCTCGCTGTTGGCATTTCATTCAAAAGCAGCCTTCGTGCCACCAGATCTCTTCAGGCACGAGCCTCCATGACCTTGCAAAGCTATGGGAGAGTTGATCAAGGGCACTTGCAGTCAGAGCAGTCAGTACTATGTTACCTGCCTGAGTGCAGCAGGCACTCCAGTTAGGGCAGGGAAAGGAAGGAGGGACAGAACAGGCAGGAAACCTTTTCTGGCAATGTAGAGAGGACTTACTTTTTCTGCAATTAATACATGAGGAAACCAGATTTATTGCCTCAAAGTAGTGGCAGTGTCCTACTTCACCACTGGACGTTGTTTCCTTTCCAGAAGATCTAGCTTCTGCCCCCCAGTCAATTGCCTATTATGTTCACTTTCCTTTGACCATAAGAAGAAATCAATTGCCATCTTCTACTTGTAGGGAATGGTAATCAACAAAATAACCTTACTGCATACAAGGTCCAGTTTCTGAAAACCTATATTTAAAAGCATATGAAGGCTATCCACAATTCATATTTACACTCTTACCCAGGAGTTTGCAAACCAGCATGTGCAGGCAGCTGTAGCTGAGGCTCTGCCTATTGGAATGCTTGACTTCTTGTGTGGTTTCATCTACACAATGAATGACCCTAAAGCTGTCCAAAATCATAAACCTTGTGGAAAACAGATGACAACTGAGACTGAAATGAGAAGTTATGCAGTAGCCTTAATCAAAAATTTATTAAAAAACCACTAATCCCAAAAAATACAGAAGCAAGCAACGTTCCTCATAATGTCAACTGTTCCAGTAATCCCTGTTCCTTCAGTCTTTCTCACAGTAAGAAAAGACACATGGTTTTTTTTCTTCAGTTGTAAAGAAAACACCCACTAATTTTGAAAAGGTCACTTAGCTTTTACAACATTCCTTTGAGCCAGTCTTATCAGATACACTAATATTTCATGCAGTATCTCAAAGCGTACAGCTTAAGCAAAGACATGCTCCCACACCAAAGACTAAAAAAACACGAATGAGAAATTCAGATACAGAAGTATCCACTGATTTACAGACTATCACAGGATTTTGTTAATAACAACCAATTTGGATCTAAAATGTTTCTGTATTACTCCTTCTCGAATCTATTGAGATCGCTGAACTCACAAGAGTCATTATTTTGACTTTCATCACAGTTAGCGTTTTCACCTGTCAGTCATCTAACTGACAGTCAAATGATCCATATAAACAAAGTCCCCAGAGCAGGGAGGTGTTTTCTAAAGCTAAATTATTTAGATACATTCACTCATAAGTCAAGTCAAAACAGTAAAGGTTTTGCCTTTGCTACACAAAAATTGTTCTTATTTCCTAAAAGCCACGCACTGAGCCAGACAATTTGATCCAAATGCAGTTGCCCCAGACAAGTTTCAGCATTCCTTCAGGCAAACATGCTGGTACTGAAATGGATTAATCTTTTTAAGTTCCAATACTTTAAGTTCTAATATTTTGCAAAAGAAGCTGGAAAAGTGCAGCCTGTGTCAGTTCAGAAAAGTGCAGTCAGTTCAGAAGATGCCATGCAGCCTGTGTCATCTTTGGAAGTCACACATAAGTGTATATAACATAGGAAAGGATCTTTAGAAGTGATTTTCAAAATCTTTTCCTATATTATGAAGATCCTTTCCCATATTATATACACGGTCTGCAATGACTTCTCAACTATACTTCAAGCAGCAGTAAGTGTATGTAATTACAGTCCTACTCTGCAGCGCAGAATTCAACAGTTAAAAAAAAAAAAAGGACAAAAACTTGGGTCAGATGGCATCTGTAAAAGTTATGTTTGATTAAGGCCACAGAAAAAAACATCATTTCAGGATATACTTTCAGAAGATATTAGAAAATTTAATGAAGGTGCTAACCATGTCTCTAAGAGAAATTTGCTTACACTAATCCACAGAAACAATGGTCATGCAGGCAACCAAGCCTGCAGCATTCTAAATCATGGTGATTTCTCAGTTCTTCTTTTTTAAACCATGCATAATGTGATAAGCTTGAAAGTAAAGTCACAAAGAAACACTCCTACTACAATACAAGGGATTACAGTGGATGACCCAGAAATACACCAACATGTTAAATTTCTGCCTAGTAGTTCACAAGAAATATTCAGCTTCTAACCTAGCTCCTCTTCTACTTCACAACGTTCCTTCTTACCAAGATGAAGAAAGGGACCCATTTCTCTTTTTACTCTAGTTTCCTTTTCCTGCAGTTATTAGGAAACTTTTAACTCCTCAGTCTGTGACAGGATGCTTCTTATCTTCTCTGTCTCTTTTTACTTTAAAACAAAAAAGAAAAACCACTAAATATTGAGAGGTTTTCCTTCATAGGTTATTACAGAGGTTTTCCTTCATAGGCGTGAAGTTTTTTTTCTGCATGAGTATTACTCTGCAAACTTGGCAATAGCCTTCGTGTGTTTCTCTCTCAAACACAACCTCTCCTGCTTATCATCACCCACACTCATCTCATTTTTCCCCTCAATCTCCTGCCACTGCCCCAAAGTCTCTTGTCCTCCCCCCAGCATAAAATGAAACACCAGCAGATTGCTGCCTGCATTCTGACAGGCCCAGGCCACACGGCTCATCCCTGCGCTCAGAGAGCAACATGAGAAAGGACAAAATCACTACAGGAGAGATCACATGCGAGAGCCTGTGGGAAGCACTGAGAATTACTCATCACCATTCACACGGTCCATTTTTGGCAGGAAGCAAAGCCATGGTGTAGCTGTGCTATCAGCTCTCAGCACAATCATGAAATACTAATGAGCTCTTCCCAGCTCAGGGTTTTCCATGAGAAGGCACTGCAGACAACTAGTCATACAGGTTTCTCTTAATTCTCCTGCTTCTTCTCACACATGTTAACACCACTCACTGCTAGGAAACATTCTCAGGATTTGCACATAACCCCATATTTAGGTTTATCTGGCTACAAAGAGATCACATAGCAAGGTACCAACAACACCTTCAGCCATTCTATCTTCCCCAAGCTAGCAAGCTTTTCAAGGGGGAAAAAACAATGAAAGTGAGGAGCAAAAAACATCTTCCCTAGTACCATTAAAGGTAGAGATGTTGCAGCAGAGAAAGGTAATTGCTCAAGATCATATCCATTGCTCTCCGATTTGGGTCAACATCCCTGTGATGCAGATCATCACAGGGCTGCAGTAGCAAACAGCAACTACAACTGACAATTCAGAACACCTCAGTTCCAGAGAATGTCAAATAGTGAATGTGAAGTTTGAATAACTTATCACAGACTCTCAAATATCTTACAAGCACATACTTGCACTGGTACACAACGCTGTAGGTACACATTCAAGAACGTACATTCCTTACCACATCAAGGAGCTGTCTCTCAACAGCAAGGGCAGCTGCAGCATCCAAGCACTCATTGCCCTGTGACTGCAACCCCAGCACTGCTTGTTTGTAGCATTTAGTCAACTCCAGCGTGAGTTTCACTTCCTGACACACTTGTGCTTGATTAGTTCAGTATTTAAGTTTTGAAGAACAACAATTTGGGAGAAGCGCATTGTTACACTAATACTGATTTAGTAGATTACACAGACTGCCTCTGCCTGTTCTAAGCTGCAGGTTTTCCACCACCAAAGCGATGTCGGTCATATGTGTGACCAGATGCAATCTCTGAGCAACACAGCAATGTCTGCAGAAATCCCAGTTGCCTGAGCCACACCACAGGAACGCCTGTTTGGTTCAGCGTGGCTGCTCTCCACAGCATTCCTCTCTTCATCAAGATTTTTCACTTCTGCTTTGAACAAACACAATTCATAATATTAAAAAATAATAACGTAAAACTAAAAGTTACTTGGCAGGAAACAAAGCCAGCATTCTTGGGTTAGATTCATACTTACTCTGACTGTGGACTTCCCCTTCCTTTCTCTTCCCTAACTTTCACTCAACCCCTGGATGATGTGAGCACTTCATACCAGCATTAAGACATCCACACTTCTGCACACTGACACCGCATGGAGTAGCACAGACTCCCCTTTAGCTCCAAGCTCTCAGTACTCATTAATAGGAGAGGAGGGGTCAACAGGGGCAGCGCTCACTCCTCAGCAGCCCCCAGCCCTTCTGCACACACCATATTGGAAGCTCTGTATTCCTGTTTTTCCCTGCACCCACCCACTTTTTAAAAGGTGTATTGAAACGTGAGGATTAAAAATACTACATATTTAGGTTTTTGTTTTGTTTTTAAGAGTTCTTGGCAATTTTGTTTTAATAACCTCTGTTGTCCACAGCCATACAGTGAGCCAAAGAACGGTAACTGAGACAGGGGAGGTTTATGTTAGATATTAGGAGGAAGTTTTACACACAGAGGGTGATGACACTGGAACAGGTTGCCCAAGGAGGCTGTGGATGCCCCATCCCTGCATGCATTCAAGGCCACGTTGGATGTGGCTCTGGGCAGCCTGGTCTGGTGGTAGGCAACCCTGCACATAGCACAGGGTTAAAACTCGATGATCATTGTGGTCCTTTTCAACCCAGGCCATTCTATGATTCTATATAACACGGCCACAGTGTGACAGAGAGCAGCCAGCTCAGCTGTTTGCTTAAAAGCAAGCACAAGCGGCAAGAACTAGAGAGCTTTTGCTCCCTCAGACCTGCCTCAGCTTTTACAAGTGCTACATTGGCTATTGCAGAACCAAGAACAGCCTGTTTCCAGTTGACTCCTGAATCCCATTACTCCTGGTGCATTCCTGCCTAACTAACAGCAGTACCTTCCCAGCTTGCTGACATGTCCAGACACACTCCTGCAGGTGAGCAGACGTACAGATGACAGAACAGAAATACCCTGCAGTGGCGTGAACTGACAGATCGATCTTCTCAAAGAGTACAGGGAAATAATTCAGACATACACAACACCACCACCACCAAAAAAACAACAGAAATTCCAACCCACGCTTTTTCCTACAAATTGCCTCCCCTGCAATAAGGAAGTACAGGAAGCCTAACTAAAAACACCATCGTGGCTGAAACTGAGCAAAGAAAAAGTAAGGAATGTACCGAGAAAAGTAATGCAAAACGGATCATACTGTACCAACCATGACTGGGTAAGTGTAGGCTTTGTTTTACTGGACAAATGCGAGTTGGTGTCCAAAGAAACATTAGCAAAGTCAGCATACTATTGTTGAGGCGATATGCACACAAAAATAACAGGTTTTCCAGCTACATGAAAAACTAAGTACCTAATATTGACAGCTGGACTGCAATCACAAAGTTTATTTCCATATTCTTACTTCCATCCCCTCCAAGCCACTGGTCTAGCTTTAGTGAACACTAAAATAAGCTATTAGACAGCTTACACAAAGACCTGTTTTCTACCCCTTCTGGGCTACATAGATACTGAGATTTTACAATCCAGATGTCTTACTTATCTAAGCATATAATAAAGGTAATACTTCTAGATCTCATCAGGCCACACAAACACTACTGGAAAAGATACTCAGGTGTTCAATATGCTTATATGACATGCAAATGTCAGACCAACATTGTTCAGACCTGACTGCCTACTAAAAAAAACGCTTTAATACTTCACTTTCACAGAAATCAAACAGCTCACTAGAAACGCGCCCAAGTGATATTCCACTCCAGGTTGAAAAGGCCAAACTCAGTTGTTATTTCACCTAAAAACTTCTTCTGTACCCAAGCCATTCACTGAGACCCAAGCAACCACTTTTACAAGCATTTGATCCAACAGCTTGCCAAGCTTCGTATAAACACATTTTACTATTTCATAAAGCTTCTGTGCCAAGTTTTTGAAACATGAAGTGACAGGCTCTCTGTGGAATTGCTGCAGAGGCTCTCAGTGCCCCCAGCCTCCTGAGGCTGCAAACTGACTATGAGATGCCAAGTAGCCAGAATCCAATACAAGAATGCTCTGCAAATTTGAAATACTGAAGCAGACCATGATCAGCCAAAGAAGAATTCCTTTACATGTGCCTCAAAATCCCCCAGTGATCAGCACGCAATAAATATGCATCACTGCTGAGCTTCTGTTTTTCTGTTGGAAAAGTTTCTGTCATTAAGAAACCCACAAATTTAAAGATTAATGGTTAATATGCTCCACTGCATAAAGATATTTTAGCTATCTGCTTTTTCTCTTCCCATAAAGAAATCACCTCATCTTAGTGATTCTTCTAACTTGTTCACATCTTATTTTCACCAAAGGTCCAGCAGTTACATAAACCAATTAAGAGTGAAGTTTCTTATCCCATAACCCAGTTTCCATGCTTCACGAAGCAAAACTTAACTTCTTACAGTGAAGTTACATTTGTGTCCCATTACTCTGCATTTCAATCTAACTGACCACTTACTGAAACTTCTCACTTCCTCTCCCAAGCTGGCCTGCTCACAGCTCTAGTACATCAAAGCTGGATATAACCTACTTTTTGCCATGCTTACTTCTGATTTACTGCCTATTTGCATTTCACAGAATCACAGAATGGCAAGGGTCGGAAGGGACCTCTAGGATGATGAATCTCCAACCCCTCTGCCACATGTAGGGCCACCAACCTCCCCATTTAATACTAGACCAGGCTGCCCTGGGCCCCATCCAATCTGCCCTTGAACACCTCCAGGGACAGGGCATCCACATTCTCATGCTACTACTTAAAGATTTTGAAGATATGTCCTTTATGGTGTTTTGCAGCATCACTGTAATTCTGAAGGAAACAAGACAGATAAGCTAGAGACAGTCTTTTTTTGGTCATAAAAACAGTAAACTAGAGATTCTACCTCTTTTATATCGTTCCTTCATGCAGTAATACCCAGGAAGGCAGTAAAGTTTCTTTTTAGAGTTAGTTACGCTCTATTTTTCAGGCTGCAGAGCCAGTTAGGCAGAGAAGAGCTCACCTCTCAGTGCCAGGTCCCTCACCTGAGCCAAACTGCTGACTCTGTTACTGATCCCTTTGATATTACAGCCGCTTAGCTCACAGTTTAAATTGTTGAGAAACACATGAATGCAATTTACTCCTATAAAAAGAAGCCTAGGTTTCTTTATTAATCTAAAGCAGCATGCCATCAATCACTTCCAGAGCTGCATGAAACAACCAAAAAGCCATTTTTCCACACTAAGTCATTTCAAAGTTCCAGCTGCCTGGAATTGAAGGCTCTTCAGCGTTTGGCTAGAAGGGTGCCACTTCAGGTTTACGAGTCTTTAGAACGTGCTTAGAACACTTCTATAAGTACAGTCCACGTTTGTGCACCGTTCACAAGACACAATAAATGAAAAAGCGCTTAACGGCCCTTCCAAAAGGACGGGGCCAGGGTCCGAGTTCAGCCCTGCATCAGTGCCTTCTGGAGGCCTGTGACGCTTTTGGCAACCCCAAATGGCAGCGTGAGCTCTCCAACCCACAGCGTGCGAGCTGTATCCTTACGACACCTTTCAGCCGTCTCTCCCTCAGAGGCAAGAAGGAAGATCTAGAGACATGAGAGGGCTCAGCGACCCGCCTAGACCAAGCCCGCGTAGACAGCAGAGCAAAGAGACGCGGTGGCTCTCCTGCGGGTTACGGGGACAGGTGGCGATCCGCAAACGGGAGCACCCAGCCCCCATCCCGCAGCCGCGGCTATAGCGGCCGGAGGAGCTGCCCGGCATCCTCGGGGCCGCCCGGCTCACCGGAGCGGCGCTCCGACGGGTCGCGGCCGCCTCAGGCTTCCTGCTCGCGGGGCAGAACCCCCGACGCGAGCGCGACCCCGCGAGGCGGTGACGGACACGCGTGGGCAGCCCGCGCACCTGCCCGCCCGTGCCGGGAAACTTTCCGGGCTGAGGGTGGGGGGAGGGCGGGCGCGGACGGCGTTGCGGGGGGGCCAGCGGCGGCGGTTGGCGACGCGCGGCCCCGGCGGCGGTTGGCGGCGCGCGGCCCTTACCCGTCCTTGCGGCGGGCCTTGTAGACGTGCCCGTAGGTGCCTCTACCCACTTTGCAGCCCTCGTACTCGAACAGATCCTCCACCCGCTCGCGCTCGGCCGCCAGCTTCGACTTGAACTCGTAGTCCATGTCTCGCCCATGGGCGGGGAGGGACGGGAGGGGGACGCGGCGCCGGATCAGCACCCCCGGCCGGCGGAGCCCCCTCCCGGCGCCGCCATTTCCGGGGCTCGCTGGGGGCGGGCGGGGTGGGGGGGGGCGGTTTGTTTTTGTTTTGGTTCGGGGCTTTTCGGCGGGGGGAGGGGGTGAGCTCCGCCGCCACCCGCTTCAACTGGGTTCCTCGCGGCACGGCGCGGGGCACGCCGGGAGTGGTAGTGCGGCGGCAGGCGCCGGCCCCGGCGGTGTGGGCGGGACAAGGCCGCGGCTGAACTACGACTCCCGGAATGCCCCGCGCCGCCGCGGCTAGGCGGCGTCGGCGCACTGCGCGCCCCGGAGACGGCGAGCGCTTCGGCGGCCGCCGGGAACTTGCCGACTCTTAACGTCGCGGGAGCGGAGAGACCGCCACTCGGCTCGGCGCCTCCTGCGCGGAGACGGCGCGAACCCCGCTACCGCGGCCATCGCGCACAGGGCCGCGAGGAGCGGGGTGCCGCGATGCGGTGCGGCAAGTTGTTTATCTCGGCAGCTGCCACTCAACGCTTGGCTCCACCCTTCGCTCGATGTCGCCCCCTGATTGGCCAGCGTGGCCCCGCCCCCGCGGCCCCGCAGCGGCTCCCGCCGCCGAGCCGAGCCCAGACCGGGCCGCGGGCGTTGTGCTGCGGGGCGGGGCGCGGCGTCTCCAGCTCCGGGGGAGGCCGCTGGTTGGGCAGTGGCGGGGATCGCGAGCGGTTGGGTCGGGGTCCGGCTCGGGGAGCGTCGCTCACCGGTGTTAGAAGCGTTGCTCGCCGGTGTTAGAAGCGCGGATTTTCCACGCTCGTTGTTTATACCAAGAATCACGTGGACAGAGTTGAGCGTTCACCTGCAAACGCCGGCTCCCTCCTGTCTGGTGGTGGGGCCTGATGGTTAGATGCCCTCGCGCCGACTCTCGTCCCTTCAGCGCTAAGCGTGGAGATGGTTAGACAGATGCGATGATGCCGACGGGTTCACCTGCACAGATACATAGTGAGGCCTCTTAAAATTACATTCCAACCAATCGTTCCACGATTTCTTTGTGCCAAGCTCTGCACGGGGGGCACAGGGCAAAGCCAGAGGAGAAAGGAGGAAAAAGCACCGCCTGCCCAGCAGTTACCTGCAGTGCTGGCAGGAGGAGCAGGCCGGCTGTTGTGCCTTCCGGAAAGCCCCCTGTGCTGATCTCTGACGGCTAGAGCTCTCACAAAATGATTGCTCCTTTACCAACATAGCATTTCCCACAGAACCACAAGTACTGTTAGGTTGGGTTTTTTTCTGCAGCTGCAGATATGGATCTTCCTGAACAACACTCCATGGGGAGCTAGCAATCTTCCTAAATGCAGTAGCAACCATTTATCTTTCAACGTCCACATTAAAGACGTTTGCTAAAATTAGAGCTAACCATCTACCTTTTGCAAAGCACTCACATCTTTAGTCACCTAGTAATCAAATCCAGCACTGAAAAGAGAGGACATAGGCTTGCAAAGACAAACGTGCCTCAGAGGGGTGTATGTTGGTAATAATAAACTCCACGAGTCCCCGTTGCTCACTTTGACCAAAATAATAATTGTTTTTCCCTATTCTCATCACGGATGCTTTTGTTTTCTGCATGTCAGCTCTGATTTTCCTGTAATTTGCTGTGTGTCTGCACTCCTGATTGGAGAGGGTGACAGCGCACCCAGGTATGGAGGCTCAGCCTGGCTGGCAGCTTTCAGCCTAGGCAGATCAGTTCTCCACCCGGTAGCACACCCAGCTCTTCAGTGTTGCAAATGGCTGTTTTATCCTTCCATAAACTGATTGTGCTCTGGCAGTAAACGCTTCACCCCTCACTGCTGCTGCTGGGAGGCTGTCTGACAGAAACTTCTCTCACAGGAAAGCCTTTTTTTAACCTTCAAACCTGCATTTCCTTGGGACTTGTCTACATCCATCTTCCCATGCAAATACTGCCCTAAAGTAGCCTTTCTTTCCCTCCTGTGTGTATCCCCTGCCAGAATTATTTATAGACAGCAATCTCATCCCCTCACACCCTTTATTTTGCTGGACTCAACAAGTCATGCTCTTCTCATTCCCCTAATTAGTTCCCTACTCCCCCTTCTTTGGATCATCTTATGGTATTTGCAAATCCTGCAAAGGAGAATTTTTGTGTAACATCTCATATAGGCATTACTCCTTAACTGTATGATTCATTGGAATCTGAGTTTATGAATTCACAGTTAAATAAAATGCTTTTTTTTTTTTTTAAATTGAACAATTCATTTCCACTTTTTTTTTGCCCTTGAGAAGTTTGTGTCTGTTTAATACTAACACAGAATGGGACTCCCTCTGATCACTGTACCAAACATGGAGGTTTGGCTGATACCAAGGTAGTTATGTAAATAGCAAAATGTTATCTGTGCTCCTGTTCTTACTCTCATGAAAGGGCCTTACTTTCAGTTTTTGAAGCCTTACATTGGCCACAGAATCAGCTAAGCAGATCCAAGTTTAGGCCAGCTCGGAGTCCAGTAAGAATAAGATTGCCTTCTTGTTTGAAGACTGCAGAAGTTTTATCAATTTGCAGCTAGAACATGAGGATGAGTGCATTTGTCTCATGTTGCTACTGGAGCACGTGGCAGGATTCTGCTTCAAATTCTTACTGTGTTTTGTCCTATTTGGGGAATCTCTCATTTCTGAACTGCCCTTTGGCAGCAGTCCTGTTCTGAGAGGTTGCATTCCTGACCAAATGGCTGCTGCTTCTTCGGATGGTTTTCCTACCATTCTTGAATATTTTATTATTGTGTTATAAATGTCTGTTCACAACAGAAATTAATGTAACTTTTAAAATATATAATGCCCTATCTTTTATTAATTGTGGTGATACAGAAATTCTGAAAAGTCTCACCAAAGCAAATAGAAGCTAGTGTGATGTTTCTCAGGCTGACAGCGTAACTGGAGATGAGGGGTTGTTGCTTGTTAGCATCACCATTTCTTCACAAGTTTTGATGGTTACGTAGTGCCCAGACTGTAGGAAAGGAAAAGTGTTTCAAGCAACTGAAAGTTGAGGAACTGAATATTCCCACCAATTCTCTATTCTAATTCTCCTAGAGAGATAAAGCATGAATTTCTAGCGAAAATAAGAATTTAGTCTGTTAACATTTTCACATCAAGAAATGGCACAGACCATTTTTTCTTTCCTTTGCACATAAAATACAGTGTTTAACTTTCTTTCCAGCTTGTCTTCACTTCCTGTCTTGATAAGTTGTATTTTCTGTCTAAGCCAATCTCTTACTCTTCTCTTTAAGTACTGGTGAGATAAAAAAATATAGTTTGTTTTCTGTTAATTTCTTAGGCCACATCTGGAAGGAGTTGCACCACCCTCCTTGAAAGTTTTTACTTGTTAATGCAGCGGGAAATTTTGTATTCTTAGGGATCAGAGACAGCATATTTCCAGTAGATCTTGAGTGGGGCATTAATAAACCTATACAGTGTTTGCTTATGTCTGTCACATTTCAGTTGATGGTGCTTCTCACACATCTCAGAAGTCCAAGGAAATGTGAGAAAATTCGGAAGAAATAGCAGTCTCACATGAATTGCACCATTATCTCTACAGAAGCAGAGCAAAACTCATAGTTCTGTTCCAAAAGTGCAGAAATTTACTAGGAATTTTTAAACACATCAGTATGAGGGGCTCATGAAAGTGGGCAGCATGTCAGATGATTTCTAATAGGTGTAGCTGAGAACGTCTCTACCTGGCTGTAAGTTCAGACATTTTCTTTCTAGGTAAAGCTGTACATTTTGGAACAGTTTCTGCTGGTTAACTTCAAAACACCTATCATAAATTTATTAACTTTATTAACTTAGAAAATGAAGTACATAACTAAGGTGCACTATCCAGATTTTACAATAAATCTAGAGAGCATGCTAGGAATGGGAGATGGGAGTCCTGAATTCTGCTACCATTATATAATTAATTGGCTAGCTCCATGTTTTTAAAATTCATTTTTTAACAGTACCGCAATCCAAATACTACTAAAATAGAAACCTTGTGCTGCTTTTCTTGAATATAATCCAAGATACTGGTCTCAAAATAGGCAGTACCGCTTTTAACCGTCGTTGAATTTTTCCTGAGAAAAAGAAAACTCTCACAAAAATCATAAAACCTATCCCCTGCCTTCTCTTTACAGACTAAAACCAGCAAAGTAAAAGCAAACTAAATCCACACTGCATGATGTGCCACAGTTCATCGTTGTACAATTACAACCCAGCCTTACCACTGATCAACAAGCGTCATCACAAGTATGTCTTCTTAGCGTACCCAGTCTCCATGAACTGTGAAACAAGACAAGTCAGCTTATTTCATTTACAGTACAGCATGCAGTACAGCATATTTTCTTCAGTTTTTCAGAGAAGGCTCAAAGTTGGGATACTGTTAACTACAGCCATCATGTTCTCATCTGATAAACGGCATGACAGCTGGTTTGGAGGGCCAGTCATTACCACCAGCATAAAGCAGGAGTTTAGAGAAAGCTTTGAACTCTAAAAATGTAGAATCTGCACCTCATTATGGAGAAAACATAAACTCTAATTCTTAACATAGCAGCCAAAATTGTGGTACTTGGGAGTTTCACAGTTGGTGTCACTGAGATTCCTTTGGTTTTTCAATCTACTTGCACGATCAGTGTTCCAGCACCACCATACTCCACCTACTATTGCTTGCCTGACATTGGTCATAGTTTTCAGAAACTAAAATGATTCTTGACTTCCTTGTAGAGTTTACTGATCTTTTTTTTTTTTTTTTTTTTTTTTCCCCCATGAACTGGGAAAAATGAAAAATGATTCTTTAATTCCTAGGGAAAATACACTTGAAGTGTATAAAGAAGAATGCACCAAAATGCACTCTGATAGCTTTCTGGAGTTAAACCTATCCTGCAGAAGAAACAGAACTGTGCTGAACAACCCAAACTTTATCAAGCTCAACTACTGCAACACAGCAGTAACTGTTATGTTTTAAACTGTTCCATTGGGTATAACAAGTTTTATACCACTTTACTGGGAGAATCACCCTAAGGACAAGGTATGGCTGCAGAAAAGTATTTCATCATGAATCTATGGAACAATATTTTATTTCATATTCCTTTTATCCGGATAGATTGTGAAGCCCTGTTACAGCACATGTTCAGAAAGGCTTTAACAAATTGTAATTGGATGGGAGACCTAGAACAAGGAATAACAGACTTCAGTTGTGCCAAGTGAGATTTATATATAGGAAAACCTTCAAGCAGTGAAGATAGTTATGTACTGAAACTTCCAGGAGATGAGGTGTAATCATTAGATTAAAATCATCTGATATTTTTAAGAGAAGGTAGATAAAATGTTATCATAAATCCTGCAGGTGAGGAAAATTAACTTGAAGAGGAGGGGGGAAAGAAATCAGATTTCTTGTTTTTCCATCCTGTCTTGTTTTTCTATGATACTGCTATTCTGTGCAACTTTAGAAGAAGTGTCATCTCATGGGCTAAGTTAAAAGGCAAAAGTTGAAAGACAAAAGAGCGAAGTGAACCACGAGTTTCCATGACAGAAGCATTATCCCATATGGATTGCTTAAAGCTGAGCTGTTCACAGCTCATAAATGAACTGGGAAGAGGAATGAGTGATGATGTGACAACATTTGAAGAACATATACAATAATTCAGATCTGAAGCTGATTGAAAAGTACTGCGAGAGCCTCCCATGATACTGTGTGAGTAGTGGTAGCTGAAAAGCAGTGTTCCAGTGTGCAGTGCAATGCACATGAGGGAAAAACATGCATACATGATGATGGCCTCTAAAACAGCTAGCATCACTCAGGAAAAAAGTCTGGAAGTTACTGGGAATTGTTCTCTGAAGAAAAGTTCCATGCTCAGAAGTGGTTAATAGGACAAAAATGAGTGGATATTGTTAGGAAAAGAATAAAGAAACAAAATGTGAAGCGTATTTATAGCACTGCTTACAATCACGGGGCACTATTTGCATATGACATTCAGTTTCAGTTACCTCATCTCGGAATCCATACAATGGGATTACAGTAAGGTCCAGGGCTGGATAAGCAAAGCACTTCAGAAGTAAGAAATGGCAAAATGATGGAATACAGCTTTGCTAGCTGCTGTTAAGCACAAGGTGCTGCCTCTGCCTCAGCCAGCCTGCAGAACTCAGATGGGGAAGCTGTGAAGGGATTATGACTACGTGTTTGCTCCCATTTTATTCTCTTTCACCGTGTGTTAGATGGGCCACTGAACTACCACAGCAGTTCACATGATCCCATGAGGAGAGATTAAATAAATTTGGATCTGTTAGCTGGGAAAATAAAAGAATAGGAGGTGATAATACAGTGTCATTGTGGCTATTATGTACAGGAGTCCAGAGGAAACTACCAGCTCAAAAAGGCACTGCTGCTCAGCCTCCTAGGAGCTGAGAAGATGCTATGGCATGAGAAACCAGTAATGTGAGAGCTGGTTTCATCCTGCCTGTGAATGATTTTGAGCTTTGTGAAGCTGTGGTGGAACTATTCTAAGGAAAACCAGAGAACTCCTACGTTGAGAGCCCCGATCTGTTACTGAAGTTCTGTTTTTCTTTCTTCCTCTTTAATTTTATTATTACAAACTCCATTCGTGCCTCAGTGGCAAAATCCTAAATTATCTGTGTTCCAGAGCTGTATTTACAGCCAAATAGGAAATGACAGAATTGGCTGCTGGCTCACTACACTGAAAAAGTTGAGCAACTCTGAATTTTAAAAGAAATCCAGATGGTCTCATGAGAGCAGGAGCCAGGAGTGCCATTGCCATGTGTTCTTTCATTTCTTCAGGAATTGGATTCTCTATCTGCGATACAAGGCAGTCT